>NW_010175277.1:125268-175669 GCF_000695765.1 Mesitornis unicolor
TCCAAACCTCACTTCATTATGCAGAAAAGGAGATGTTGCCCTATTTGGGCTTCAAAACTCCAAAGCAAAAAAAGCAAACTAGAAGAAACAGTGAACAAATACACAGACTAATCACCATATTTCATAACCATATCAAGTGTATGGTTAAACTAGTATCGTTCAACCAGTGAGACTGCACACAGAAATAGCAGCATTAGATAAACTGAACTGCCCCGAAAAAGACAAGTGTTTCTTCTCCAAATTCCAAACAACAGTCTCTGCCACAACAGATTCTTTGTGCTTTGGCATACACAGACCTCAAAATATTCAATTTTTAAAACATAATTTTGAAAGGAATTATCCTCTCTCCTTTGTCATCCTGTCATAGATGACCAACTGAGAATGAACTAAGCATGCACGGACAGAAATAACTCATGCTGCTAGCTCTGAAAATTATCTCTAACAGTTTTGTAATACTTTCCCATAATGAGTAGCTCTCAGATGTTCAATCACAACTGTCTGTCCTGTCATATCTCACACTGAACAGTCAATTCTAGAGAATAATTAAACATGTGACTCTTGGCGGGAACAATACTTTCCAATAGATAATTCTCTATTCAATCTTAAAGTTGCTGTGTGATGCTTTAAAGTTGCAAGTTTCTGTCCTGAGAATAGAAAATGAGAGGCAAAGTGGTTCCTTTTTTATAGTTTCGTAAGCCTTTAACAATTTGGTGCAGTGCAGTCAGAAGTTCTTGTGCAAACATCCTTTAGGAGTAGAGTTGTTTTCTTGTAAGGAAATCCTCCAATAGCTCAAGTGACCAACAGGGAGAGCATCTCTTCATGGATGGGATCTGCTCTGCCTGGCATCCTGTGGGAAAATCCATCCAGGCTTCATCCAGTGCCTCATGATTATAGGGTGCCCAGCATCAGAAGGGATGTAAGGTTTACTCGCCATCTATATTCCTTTTCCTATTCTGTCTTACTAAAGCAGTTATCTTATTAAATCATTTGTTGTCAAGCCTTTCTTACTGGCCCCGTGCTAGCTCTCTCACCTCACCTCACTTCACCTCCTCCTGTTGGTTCATAACACGCTCACTATGCGTTGATCAGTTTTTAATTTAGGTTTTACAAAACATCATTGAAATTACAGCAAAAGACCTTTCCAAATGTTTGGTGAACATGTGTTTTATGCCACATCCATTATAATAAACAGGGAGTTGTCCTTTTGCCTGACTAGGCCTGAAGAAAGTCAGGATATTATTAAGGTCACTGCAAACAGAGCCCAACTGAACCCTTCAGGACCTCTCCTATGGTCTAATTTGTAAATTTGATTCTGGGGAATCAAACTTTGGTATCTTGCTCTATGTCAGATGACTTGGAAAGACAGAGAAAGCCTACAAGGTGTTCAGAGAGGTCGCAGCCTGCAGAGCTTTTGCTGCCATGACGTTATAAGCTGTTTCAATGACAACACTGAAATTTGGCAGCCAGTCATCTCCAAGGAGATTCTAGGAGGAATAACTACCACTCATTAATATTTAAAGTTTTAGAAGACCAAAGGGTTAAGAAACGCTGCCAGGCCAGGAGCAGTGGCAGATAAGGAGGAGGAGGAATGAGTGGTGTTGCTTGGAAAGGAACTGAAATCTCCGTGTATTTTCCTGAACCTAAGGGACAGTTTGTGCCAGCCTTGGTCTTAGCTCAGGGGTGGCTGGGAATAGCTGTGCCTCCATTCCCCAAACCATCCTGCTGTCAGGCAGCAAGGGCTGCAGCCTCACACACGGCAGCAGTCCCCCTCCAGCAGGAAAATCCTCACCTGACCAGCACCCAGACCCAAGACCATTCTAATTAGACAGCTCTCTTGATAGAGTGCATTTTTCTAAAACCAGCAGTTTTAAAGTGTAAGAAACACCTTGCTGCATCAGACCAGTGGTGCATTTATCCATAAGCTTTGTCCCAGCTGTGGGGAACAGGAAATGCACTTCAGGGAGAATAGGCCAATATCCCCAATATATCTTGCACATAGAGAAACTAACAACTTGGGCTGGATGTCTGTAGCCTGGGATATTCTGGTGGTGTTAGTTTCAGATTAATAACTAAGGTTGAGAGTTACAGGAAGAATTCTACCTGCTCTTCGTGCTTACACTTCTTTCCTTAGTAGAGGATAAATTTTACAAGAAGCACAAGTAAACTTATAATTAGCGTAAAAATAATATTGGTTTTAAAAATGAGTTCTTCGAGAAAAAGTCTCAGTTTATCACATTGGGCAGTTTCTTTTTTAGTTCTCATGACCTGGATATTAGGAAGTCATAAAATTTACCACCTACAAAAAAATAAATGAAACCTTTGCTTAGCCTAGGGTAGAATTTCTTTTCCTTTCTTTTTAAATCATTGCTGAGTTTTGATCTTGTTATTTTTCATAAATAAAAGTTACAGCTAGAGTGAAGGCTGATGAATAAACCTCTTCTAAGAATTTTTTCTCCCTTTAAAAGGCAGTCAGATTCTTTTGTTCTTATGGGACCTAGACTGCAGGATGCCCCCAGCATAGGTACCCACCTGAATGCCACCACATCAAAAGCCAGCTCTGAAACACTGGGATTCAAAACCAGTGGAAGATCACACACACACTGTTGCTATTCTGGTTCCCCTTGATTTATTATTTATTGGAAAAAGAACACATGATTATTTTTAAAACACTGAAGGGTATCCCACTCCAGGGTTGGTTGATGACACTGCCATCTCTTGCAGTTTTACCTTGATGCTCATAATATTTGATACATCTGTTGTGGCTATAAACCGTAAAAGAAAGTACCTCAATATTGTCTTTTCTCTAAAAAGTGAGGGGTGACAGGAGAGGAAGGATAGCCATGATATTATAAAAATTGTAAACTGAAGATTCAAAAACCAATGAAGCAAATTGAACTTGCTATTCATTCCTTTTTAAAAGTTCAGAGGATTTTTTTTTAATCTAATTTCTAGACATTTTTTTCCCTCTGAGGAGGACTAATTCACTGGTTTTACTCATAAACTTCATGATCACTGTTGATCTTGTTATTATTAGATTTTCAAAATGCCTTAAGGTCTTCCAGGGTCTAACGCACCACATTTGGCAAAAAGCAGAGTGGGGAAGAATCCTCCAAATACTGGGTATTAGAGTAAGCAATCCATAACGAATACCCCATTAAATTATAAATCTTCATCTGATGTGTGTGACAACACTTACACACCCTGCTTTGTGTCACCTCCTGACCTGTTTCGGGGCAGGGTAAGCCAAGGTGGGGAGGCATTGAGTGGGTGTCACCTGGCACTCCCCACCTCCACTCGTGCTGATTGTGAGGAATGTGGGTGCCTGGCACATGAGGGCTCTCTATTCTTCCCACCATCAGTCTGCACTGCTGGCTGGCTTACCAAAGCTGTGTGAGAAGCAACTGTGATGCCACTCTCACCACACGCTTCCTGGATAGGAAGTTCATTCACATATCATAGCAATTAAAAAAGGAGCCTATGGTTAGGCCATATAGGCTTGTTGATGAGCAAAATCTTTAAAGCAGTGATGCTACAAATACTTCAATGCACCTGAAAGACTGATCAGAAACAGTAGACAAAAAAATGAGCAGCCCTTACCTGGAACTGACACGCACATTTCATGCCGTCGCCCTCTTCCTTGCACACGCCGTATTTACATGACGATTCATCACACACTCTTGTGTCAGATTCTCTTACATTTAACTCTGCAAAAACAAATTGAAAAAGGAGACAAAAAAGAAATGCAGATGAGTAATTCTGAAGAGTGTCTTGTTCTCAAACCCACTGAGCCCCCTCTGCTCCCTTCCCCTATATGGAAATTAAAGGAAAAAAGCCAGAGCTGTTCCCCATGCTGCCCTGCATCTGCTCTGTCCTGCTCCCCAGGGGCAGGTTCTGCTCCCCAGAGGCAGCTTTGCCTGGTTGGCAGAGCAGCTGTACCTAAATGCTGCATCACCACGCAAACAGCTGCAGAGCAGGCACATGTTTACATTGTCCAAATTTCCTTCCATGCCCTCCTGCCAGGGATGCCCCCAATAGAAAACCTTCCTCCACAGAAGCTGTGTCTAGCAGGAGTCAGGACATAGCCACCAGCTCCAGCACAAAGGTACCTTAAATGGCTTCAAGATTTTTGGGTCATCACATCCAAGGATAGTTTAAAAGGAGAATAAATATATTATTTTGAAATAAGTATTTGATTTGAACTATACATAGGAGAGAGAACAGAAGATGACACTGGTGTGATAATGGAAGTGGTCAGTGTTAGCCTAAACCTGACCTTGCCAGACTGCGTGGAAGGGTGCTGTTACTATCAATTGAAATGAAGAGGTGTAAACACCACCAAGGGCTCTGGAAAAAAAACAACAACCCTGCCACTGTTTAAGGCTGCACTGATATCAAGGGATATCACTTGAAGCTGTCTGTGCTTCAGTTCAAGTCAAAAAACTTCAGGACTTGACAGTAACATGACCACTAAAGAGATTCATTGACAGCGATGTGATTTAAAATAATGTCTGTGACTTTTAACAAACAAGCCCTATCCAGATAACTGGCTTAACGTAAACACTGAATACCAGCCATTCAAAAACAGGGAAAGGCAGGTCAAAGGCAGAAGAAAACAATGCTCGCTGCCACTTGCAGCCTTAAATAGGCAGTCACCCTCCTGCTCACAACAGTGTCAGACAACCTGGAAAAATACTCATGTGGGTTTATCTAACATTACACACCCAAACTCATAGTTTATGTAAATAAATATATAATTATATAATAATTTGTGTAATGAACTATGGTATGTGTCAAATACTTCTATATTCAATATAACATAACTCTGTATTTTTTCATAGCACTAAGTTACAGGATTATAACTCAGTAGAAGGTCCAGTTACAATCCACATATTTTGCCAACTGTGACAAAAAATTGAAAGAAATATTGATTTTTTTTCCCCTATGAGTCTATTATTCCCAAAGGCATAAATGAGGAAGATGATGTGTGTAACACCAGCTATTTAGATATCCCTGTTGCCATCACAACCCTGTGCATGTGTTTTCTAATGTTATTCTTAATGTTGCCATTTATCAAGCACGACTGCTATGTTGTAGGACCCGAGTTAATGTGACAGAACACCACAGCTTTTCAATTCAGTGTGTTCATAACCTGCTCCTGAAAGAAATGTGCCTTTCTTTCTCCTCGTGAAGATCTGTTCTGCAAAGATGAACAAACTATCAAGATTAATTAAGGGGAAATGATTGTCATATCTGAAAGAAAGATCCACCTTTAGGTGTTACCGCATTTGAGAAAACGCAATTTACAAAAGGGAGTGACCAGACAGACAAATTAAAGCGTGAATAGCTTTCCAAATCCTGTTTTCATCAGCTCAGTAAAGGAAAGAGATGTGGGTCACCCCCATCTCCACTCTCAACTGAGCGTGCTGGGCTGGGTGCTTTGCAGCATCCTACCCAACACCCCAATCAGCAGAAGAAACCCCTTCGCAGCCGCAACTTGTGCTCGAAATCCTGAGGGTCTACATGGTGTCCAGCTGCCTAAGCAGTGTGGCACGGACTTTCCCCTGACCTCTGTGTCCCACTGGGTGACAAGGCACATGACTGCCCAGGAAGGAGCCTCTTCACCATGCGACCTCACTTTTCTGCAAGGGAGCAGGGAGGACCTGAGGGGATTCAGAAACAGTCCCTAGCTAGCAGTTCAGCATCAAGGCTGAGCCAGAGATGTGCTTGTTCCCAACTTGGCTATTGCTCAGGCTGCAAAAGCCAGTGAGAAAGGGAAAAGTATAAGAAAAAAACTATAACGGGAAATGTGAAGATGGGGGTGGGGCGTCAGCCCTAGTGAGCCCTCCTCATCCAAGAAATCAAGGCTTCTTTTTTTCATTTTCAAATCCACAGAAGGAATTAACATGACAGAAAGCACATTGTTTTAAGGTTTACTTAATTTTAGGAACAGACAGTTTTTCTTTCCACATAAATGAGAAATACTGATTATAAGCTTTTTTGCATGAGATGAACGCTGAGCAGGGAATGTCATTCAGAGACCAGGAGCCAACATGGGTTTCCAAAACCATACAAAAGATGAGATACTCTGGTGACTGGCACCTGCAGGTGACAGGTGAACTTTATTCTATGTCAGGATGTCACCTAATCCAGCGGCAAATTCCAGGAGTTGCAAAATCAAGCCTCCCACATGCGCACAATTGCATCTGATGGAATCACAGGTACCAAGGAGTGTGGTGTCCTTAATGACTCCCACATCGACAGCATTCAGTTCAAAAATGAATAGATGAGAAAGGATGTTAATAAAGTGATGTGGTGAGGAACACTGGATGTCTCACATGTCTGAAATATGCTCTGCCTTCAATGGATTCCCCATAGAGAATTAAAACAGAGTTTCTGCAATTACTTCCAGAAGAACTAAATCATTATAATCTTATGTGAGAACAGACCTATGAAAGAAGTACGAACATGTAGCAAATGGTTTAGGGCGATTTCTTACATGTTTCTTTAATGCCTATTGCAACTAATTTCCTAGACTTTTAGCAGGTATAAATAAGAGAAAGCCTCAGTGTGGTTCATTATGCACAGTGAGGAGATGGTAAGTAGTAATCCATCAACTCCCAGGAGAAAATATAATCAGTGCAATTAAATCAGGCTTCCAAATTTATGATAAAATTAATCTCAAAAGACCTGAAATGAGGTATGAAAAATGATTTGTGAGTATCTGTGCAGCCAATACGTTTCCTGGTGGTGTGAGGGCTGGCCAGCACAGACCAGCTTGCAGGAATTTGGCTGCAAAGATCCACATCAAGGTCTTTTGTTTTTTGTTTTTGGTTGGTCTTCCTCTTTTGAAATTCTTACCTTGTAAGAATTTGACGCATTACTAAAAATGAGGAAAGCCTTGTCCATTCTGACTTCCTTCCGAGAATTTGAAGTATAGCTCAGTACAGTAGCTGGAGATTGGCTTTTTGCCTGTGACCTCAAAATGTGTTGCTCTGAGGCACGAACCTCTTGTTATAAGCTAAATTACATATGTCAAAATGCTGAACCTTAAGATGAAATCAAATTTGTAAGTATAAGTACACCAAACATGTTGCTTCCATCTGAATATCTCCAGAATAAAATGAGATCTAAAATGGGCAAATCTGGTAACTTTGCAAACAATCTGATTTTTCAAAACACATGTTTCTCCTGGGGTTGGCAATAGTACATAATAATGTTGAATGGATGTAAGGAACCAAAAAAATACCGTTCCCACGTGGAAGTGAGTGGTGGGTTTAGTAGCAGTGCTGCCAGCTTTGGCACTCCTGAACATTTTAGCTGTGCCTGGACAAAACCCTCTCTGCCTGCCTGCCACTTTTCTCTTTCCTATGGGTAAGACCCCAACCAGGAGAGATGTCAGGACCCCTCTCCCTCTTTTCTTCTTGACCTATAGGTTTGGTACAAGAGGGGGAGCAGCTTGCATCATTCTCACTAGAGGGAAAGGCAAGGCAGTGTAGGGCACCTCACTGCTGCTTTTCTGTCCTCCGAACAGTTTGCTCTTTGTGAAGCCAAGCTTTAAATCAGGAGGTATGACCTCTCATGAAGGTCATGTACAGACACACATGCAAAGACTCGGGAAAGTTCATAAGAGGTCTGCTACTCTACAGGTTAAAAGAAGCCCCATAATTGTAAGAACAGCTGAAGTGGGTCAACACTGGCTTGGAAAAGGGCTCAGAGGAGAAATTACGTCATGTAAGAGTATGTTAGAGCCCACAGAATATACCAGAGATAGCAGCATTATGACTAGACGAGCTCTCAGGACCACAGAAGAAAGACAAAACCTGATGAGGAGAAAACCTATAACCTAATCAATTTTGGGAGTCTGCCTTATGACTCTGGATTGGGTTTGGCAAATCATTCGCTGTTTTTGGCTTTAGCAACTCATTCATTTGGTGAACTTAATGGGGGGAAAAAACAACAAAAAAGAAAATCTTTCCCCTAAGGGTTATAAAGCTGAGCTGCTCACATGACAAGTACAGTAGTACCTTGTGTCTTAAATCTAACTCTTGAATAAAATTTCACCTGCCAGTCTCATCCTTTTCCCCACAACAAAGGTGACACACAGAGACAGGCCTGTGCCCCAGTTGTCCACAAGCAGAGTCTGCCCACTTGAACTCCAAAGGTGAGTTTGAGTGACACGACAGGTAAATAAAATAACTGCCAAAAAGATTCTCCAGGATATTTTGGATACCCCTGGGGCAGATCTGCTCAGCTTCAGCTGCTGGCTCAGAATGAAACAGTGGAGCTCTCCTGCAGGTCCTACCAGTCCCATGAAGCATCCCAGCTGGTACAAGTTCATTTGATATTGGCTCAGACACTTAGCTCACATGCACACATCTACATATAAACATTCAGGCACCTTAATCTACAAGCTCATCCCCAATTTGCTCTTTCAAATTTGCTCTTTCAAATCACACCCAGTACAGCCATTCCTGCAGTAAGTTATGCAAATGCTTACAGAGCTGTTACACACAGGCTGTGGACAGGAGGCATAATTTTGGGAGTCCCCATGTGTGATCTAGTTGTTCTGACAGTGGCAAGGTGCTGGCATATGGGTTTGGAGTGAGGCAGCATAAGATATTCCCCATTTCAGCCACTGCATACAAATCTCACAGATAAATGGAAGTTACAGCCATGTACAGCAGAACTTGTTTCTATTTCTTTTATTGCTGGTCTTCAGCTCCCCGCTGGTTCCTACTACACCTACTACACCTGTTTCCCTCCTTAACCAATCTTTCTATACAGCTCACCCACTACATTTTTCCTGCCCCTTTCACAACATCACAGCAACATTCAAGAAACAGCTTGTTTCTGCTTCGTAACTTGAAATAAGAAGTTTAAGGGGAAAAAAAATCTCTAGAGTGGGGAGCCCATTTGCAGAGCCACTGAAGAAGCAATGACCAAGCACCAGCAGAGAAGGAGCATTCCCCATACTGGTATTTACATTACCCCAACAGTGAGATTAGCTAAGAACAGTCTTTTTCCTGGAGATTTTGTGGCTTCTTTTAAGATAGTAAAAGCATATATTGGACTTCTAGTTTGTATGGTTGAAATGTGAAATGGGGACATGGATGCAGATACAGAAGGATATTTTTGTCTTCTACCAACTTCAGTGTGCCACATCCACTAGTGCTAGCCTGACATCTCTCACCACAACTTCTGTGCTCTGTTTCTGTAGCAAAAAGCAAAAATTAGGAGCCAAACTCACCTAGCATATGCCAAATACTGAAGGTGAAGTGCTGTTCCACCTGCTTTGTGCCTGTGTGGTGAAGATGTTTTATTTTAAAACAAGTCAGCACGTACTGCTCAGACGTGTACCTGCACACAAACAGTTCTGGGCCAAAGGAAGCCCCCAGGCTTTGCAGCAATTTCTTTGACAACTGTCAATGATGCCCTTTGAAGAAAACACCTACTATTTATTCCTGCTTTTATTTCATCTCTTGTTCATAAAGCGTTTCACTGAAACATACTTCTTCCCAGCAGGCAGTGAACAAGTGGTCACTGCTACCTGGTCAGGGAGGATCCCTGGCTTTAGCACTGCAACCAAAGGAGCAAGTGTTGTTTCTCGCTTCACTGGTTAGAGCATAAAGCATTACTAAAATATGGTGCCATCAGGAGCTACAACCTTCCAAAACAAGTATGTTTCTTTGACGAAACCTAAAAATACCATTTATTTGGTAATTAATAACCAATCTTTTCAGTGGATTATCCATATCTTTTTGCTGTCCCCATCTGTTTCAGCAATTGTGGATTACAATAATTATGATAATTTGCATTGTAGAGTTTGTGTCTTTTGAATCTTCTCAGAATTTATACTCAGAAATTGTCTGATGTTATGGGGGAGGAAGAAGAGAGCAGACAAAACCATCAGACAAAGTTAGTAATTACATGTCCAAATAAACAATACTTGCTCCTGTCAGACAAGTCAAAGCAAGACAGAATGGATCATACTATATTGTTCATAGGAAAAAGTATATTTTTCAGAAAAGAAAACAGAAAATAAGGCAAACTCTACTGGGAAATTATTCAAGGATAAGGAGGATGCCATTCAGACACTGCACATCCCCTTTGAAGGTGGCTGTTATCGCTGATTTGAGTTGACATTTTAGCAAGAAACAACTTACAAGAAATTAAGAAGGTGGACAGTGTGAATAATAGATAAGCATTAGGAAAAGAGCTGTTTTAAAAAAGCAGTCAGAGAACAAAAAGAGGAAAATTAAAATATGTAACAGGAAAATCTAAATAACTGAAACAGTTAAAATTCATTTAAATGCCTTTTCTCTGATACAATATTTTCTTTCACACTTGTATTAGAAGAAAGCAATTCATTGGAACAGATTAGAGGTTATATGAAAAAAAAATCATTAAAATTAATTTACCCTAAAAACCAGACAACTGTAGTCTAAGAGAATTAAGGTATTCCCAGACATTTTTTTTAATTGGTCAATTAATGGAAGCCTTTGGTGGCTGATGGCAAATCTGCTGTTTTCAAAACAATCTTAAGCAGTATTATAGGACCAGTAAAACCTGTTTTGTTGTGTCTTGATGCAATATTTAAGACTCAATTGTGCAGAAAAAAAAGCTGTACTTTGCTCTTGAGAATGCTATCCAAGTGAATAAAGCTTGAAATATTTCCTGAAAACTACTTTTACAAGACTGCATTAACATTTGATTGCTTAAGTGCTGTACAATTTACCTAGGATGATTATACTTTTACATTTCTAGTCTCTTTTTAAAAAAGAGAAAAACAGAATGCATACATGCTGCTAAAGTAATTAGTACTCTTGCACACAATAGGAAACCACAGCAAATTTTAACAACTAGCACTCACACAGCAAGGTAACAAGATTGGCTTTGAACCTGAGAGTCTCCCACACTGCAATTATTCACATTACCAGTGTGGCTCAGACTAACTCTATTCGGTGTGAAAAAAGTAAGGAAAGTGTCATAGTGATGGAGCGTTTGGATGACAGTTCTGTCAAAATATTGGATTCAACCCAAGGTGCATTTCTGATTCCATCATGCAAAAAAAAAAAGTATTTGTAGAGGAAGTTGAGGCACTTTTTTGTGTATTAAAAGCTTTGACAATATTTCAGAAATTATGTATAATCTGTAGGTGGTACTTTAGCAAATGGTACAAATCGACTGGTTGTGCAATTGGCTGGAGACAGGGAAAGTTGCAGTGAGAACTTGAAATGGTTTTCTCTCTCATAAAACACCTTTGTATCAAGATTAGGCAGTACAGCAATCTGGCTTTCAGAACACAGCTCTGGTGTGCTTTTCTGCTAGCAGCTGTCCAGGACACTGACTTCAAAACTTGCTTACAAAGCAGAATCTGTCGGAATGGAAACAAATTATTGAATGTGATTATGCAAGGCTGTTACAAAGAATTTAGCATGTCATTGCGTATTATTACATGAAATAAAATACTGAGAAAGAAACATGCTCATATCGCAAATTTACAGCAAGATTGATTACAACACATATTATCAATCTTTTGTTTCTCAGGAAAATGAGGCTGTGCAAGAGCTGTGACTCTCCAAATGTGTCTCCATTGGTTTCTTCCAATAACTTTTGCACTCCCTGGGCAATTTCAGCCAAACCTGACAGCTGTAGAGACCTGGGACAATAAGCTTCCTAGAAGTTAATGAAAATTCAGCAGCTGTTTGGAGAAGAGGGGTCCAACGTCATGCTAATTGGAGGAGTTGAGGGTATGCACATTGGGACAAGGCTCATGTGACAAAATCACAAACACATGCAGTATGCTTCTTTTCACAAACACATGCAAAGACGTGGTCGTTAACTGTTTTCCACTCATGCCACTGTTATGGTCTTTGCATATTGAGACTTGGAAATTTAGGCTTGGATCATGTGAACACTGCTAAACACAAAGACCTTTTAGGATAGTGGATAACTTGTGCTGTTGAATGCTAATTCCTAAACAAATGGATGCATTCTGGTAGGATAAGTTTGAAAATTGTGTTCTTACATTTCGCCAGCCCTCTTCAACTAGTGGGACCCCTATGAAATTTTTCATTTGCATAAATTATACCGTTAATTCCTGACAGTTGTGCAGCATATGCAATTACAGTCAGTGGGGAAATGTTATTTGTCCTTGCTCCCTTAATACCTACTTATTCTGTCTCTCAGTCTGCAGAGTAGATGGGAAAATATCTGAAATATTTCCAAGTAGCTTCCTAAGTGTATGCTATATCTCTCCTTTCCCTTGGCCCTCAAACTAAGGAGTTTCACTTGCTTTCTAGCATGGTTACCTGTGTGAGAACCAAGCAAGCAAGCATACTGCTCCCCAGAAAGTGATAGCTTTGGCTACTGAATCTTTGTTCTGAAGAAATCTTTCTATGCCAATTACAAAACAAGGTGAACTCTTTAATTCTGTTCATAAAGTAAATCTGACAGGTATTTCCCTAAGACTGTAGAGGAACACCAAGCTGTTCAAACACTCTCAAACAACAGAGCTCTCATTTATACTCCTGAAGAACCTGAAGGCCGAAACTAAGTAAAATGACGATAAAAATCAACACTGAAGAAACCAATTAGCTGCCATAAACATTACAGGGAATTTCTTCTTTGATCCGTAGGTGACACACGTAACTCAAGTTGATTCTAAATGGCAAAATGGCACTGGCCAAATTCTGATCCCATTTCTGGCATTGCTTCAGCCTAGGGACAAGCTTGCCAGATTAAGAGCTGGAGAGAGGTGTCATGCCTTGTCAAGCCTCCAGAATTACAGTGTTTGTTTACAGGTGGTGGATGGATGGCTAATGGATCTATCAGGATATGGAGCTAAAAGTCCAGCTCCTTTGGTTGTGTGCTCCTCACTTCAGTTTCTTCTGTAGTGGAAGAGAAACAGGCCCTGGTATGAACAGCGCTTTGATGCAAAGATGACACAGCCTTTCTATAACGTTTCAGTCATCTCCTCTCCCCGAGCACTGCCTTCAGAGCTCTGTGTTGCTGTGAGAAAAAGGAGCCCTCACCCCTGTGAGCAATAGTAAGGGAAGAAGTGAAACGACCTGATGATGAGTTTTTTGTTGGTGGTGAAACAAGAGCTGAAGTCAGCAGAATCATGAGCTCATCAGTGGTGTAGCCATTTACCACAAAAGCCTTACATTTTCTTTGCTCTCAAGGTCATGTCAACATATGCTTGACTTCAGTGCTCTGAAAGTCCTAACATGAAGAGAGACTCATGCTCTGTACATGGATTTACACTTTCCTCTAAGGAAAGTTGTGGTAGTTGCTTAGAATCTTTCTGTTTGTTTTACTTTATTTTAAAGACATTTGTGGGCACTGGGAAATCAAAGCCAACTATAAATGCTATGCTAATCTCACCACCTTCCCTTTCCTTTAGTCTTGTGGTTTCAGTGTCAGAGAGGTGTTTAAGGAACAGCTGAGTCTTGATCCATCAGAGCTCCACAGGCAACTGTGTTCACATAATACACTTAGAGGGTATGTTGTCTTTCTAGGAGCCATTTTCTTGTGACTTATTTCAAAAGATTTTCAAGAAGTTGTCTGTTTTTTTTAATAAAAAAATCTCCCAAGGATAATGGAAAACACTATAGGAAACCAATGAGTTTTCATGGACCTTTGGTGATAAAGCAACACAGTACTGATGTAGATTATACAGCACAACTCAGGTTATTATACATACACTGCATATTACACAGATTATAAATGATTGCCAAAAAGGGGTATGTTTCATGGGAAAAATTAGAAATACTTTCAAAATATGAAATAAATATGTATACATACATTCCAAATAAAATATTTTCAGTAATAACATTTTCAGTGTTCGATATTGGCTCAGACACTACTCTCTTCCCCTTCAACCTTCCCATTAACCGAACATTTTTCCTTTAGCCTTAAAAAGACAGAAGAAGAAGAAAACTATCTGGATAGGAAAGTTCTTTCATTTCTCAGCTACAAAACCAAGAAAAACAGGTGGTTTTTGATGAATTTTCTAGGAAACTACTATTTATTAAAAATTATTTTCGATGAGGAACAATTCTATTTGAAATTATGTTTTGCCATTTAGCATACATAATCTGAGGCTCCAATCCTATAAATGCCTGGACAGAGACTTAACTTTGAGCATCTGTGTGATCTAAATAAACTAAATGGAACTGATCATGTGTAAGATTAAGAATGCCTTAAAGTGCAGAGGATCAAGGACAAAAGCAATTTTTTGAGGACCTGATTTTTATGCAAACAATAATTGACTTGACTAGGCCTTCCATTTACTGAAGACAAATGTACAGAATTACAGTGTGGATAAGTATTTTCAGACACCATTTATTTGAAACCTTCCCTTAAAAGCAGTAGAAAATACCTGACAAAAAGTTGTCAGATAGTGTACTAATCTACTCTTAATTATTCACTGTGAGGGGAAAATGCTGTCTGCAAGATGATTTGATAGCAGAAATCTAAACTGTGGCCTCTAAATAGCTTGATTTTTAAACATTACTCATAACTTCCAATCATTATCATTAACAGCTATGTGAAATAACAGCTATGGTAATACCTAGAGGCTGCAGTGAATATCAGATCTCCTTTCTGAAAGACATGGATAAGAGCCAGTCCATGATTTACAGCGTAAGCAGAGAAGTCATACAAACTGTGATAAAAATTAGATATTATCCTGTTCATTTCACTGGATGAGGAAGAAAAGTATAGAGAGATAAAATGGTTTATCCAAGGCTACAACACAAGGCCAAGGCAGGATGCCACAACTAGTCCCTGTCCAACTGTTTCGCCACAAGGTTACCTTTCCTCAGTCTCATCACCTTCCTTTTAATAGAAAGGTCTTCAATACTACATGCAGAAAATCATTATAATCACCGAAACAGAGCAGACACAAAAGACTTAGGGAGTACATGTCGGTCAATTTTAAAAGTGAGAGAAAAGTGAATGCTAACTCGCTAAGGCCATTAATGTTAACTAAAGGGCTGTGTTGATGTATTAATGCAGCTTGTAGGACTCATTTGCTGTATTTAAATAGCTGATAATCGTGGCTCAGAATTCGAACTGTGCTGCTTCGATAGAGCTGCATGCAGGCAGCACCATGCAAACCCAGAAATGTATCTCATAGTCCCACTGGGAAAAACTCTTGTTTATTCAGAAACACAATGCAGTATGGGATTGGGTCTTGAGTAGCAACACAGCTCTTGAGGAGCCTGAACACAATTTGAGGTGTGTTTTTCCCTACTGAGGGTAAAACAGAGGGAGGGAAAAGACAAATTAGAGATAAGTTTGGCTTGACTCAAACACAGATACCATTTTTCAGAAAGGACACTGTCTTTGCAAGAGTGTGGGGAAAAGGATCTTTGTTCTGCAACTTCTCCCACTGTCGAGCAGCCCTTGTCTGTGCAGTTTCCTCTGACAGAGCACTCCCTGTGCACCCAGGACTGGTTTTATAATAGAGACACCTCATCTCCCCGCCTCTCTCTTTCCAGCAACCTGAGTTTTCCAGGAGCTGATGCATTTCTCAGATAAACCGTAAGAGAAACCATTCCTGCAAGCCTCAGCAATGGGCGTAGCTCAAAGCTGACTAAACATGGGGAGAAACCTGTCTGATTGAGAGTATCCAACTGACATTTTCCAAAAATGCCAGCAAGTCACCTGTCATTTGAAGGTGACGAAAGTCATAAAGGTTTTAAAAGCCTCACAAGATCTGGAAACAGTGAACTTGTCATAAATCTTATTTCTAAGTTTACAGAAGTAGAAAAGCCAGTCAAACTTACATGCGAATTTCTGAAAGAAAGTAAATTTCAGGTATGCATAATCTCCACACTGTTGCAAACACAGAGACTACAGATCAAACTTGATGATTCAGACTGTGGCCATGGGATAGGAAGATCTTCACTCCAGAACCGTATTTCAAATCTAACTCAAGTCAGCAGTGTCTAATACCCATCTTCTATCTGGAAGAGTCTGACTTCCCTTTGCCAGAGAAAATCAGTAAAGCATTTCCCATGCCACAAGTACCCATTCAATGCTATTTCTGGAAACTATTTTGGCAGCTCTGCAGAGGTGGGCCACCATCTCCAATTGAAAACCTAAGTAGACAGATGGGTTGAACACTTGGCAAATTATTTACCATTACAACTGCCCATCTGCACTAGTATTTTCAATGTTAACAGACACTGACAAAGCTGAGACAAAGAAATAACTTGCAGAAAACAGTCTTCTTGCAATGATAATGATTATGAGTGTTTTTCATAATCTCAGTCAAGCTCTTTGTGCAAGATTTCCACTGGTGCTGCTGTTCGATTCTTTGTACACAGGATTACTGAAGAGCCTGTGAAAACACGTAACTGGAAACATCCCTGCAACTCCCTAATGGTGTTCATAACAGTTTCATAAAAACACAACCTTACTTGTAACCAGGTGAGGGAAATCAGCAGGACCTCATGGCCCACTCTTACATATTATATTCTGCTCCCAGCAGCTGTAAATTCAACGTTTCACTAGGCATTAAATTTACTCTCAAGAAACATTTTCTAAGAGAGGTGACTGAGTTATTGCAGCATTGCAGCTGTGGAGACAGATGGCAGTATGCCAAAACTCCAAGAAAATTTTAAATTAGAAATCTGACCATCTGCTATAGGTGGGGAAAAAAGGGTTCTCATACCCAGGCTCCTTCCTTAGTCTTGCAATTTTCCTGGTACTGAAATGCATTATGTGGTATGCAATAGATGCCATATGCTTTCCAACTATTTCTTATTTGCAACTGATAAGCACTGGAATGTCTTAAATATGGAAGAGAATCAAGAATTAATTTTTAAATTGCATTATGCTCTGTTATTACTCAGCCTCTGACAAAGCAAGGAAGTACTTTGCAAAATCTTCCAGTTACTTTGGGATACTCCCTTTAATAAAATCTGCTTAGTTTTACTTGCTACTTGAAACAGGCAAAGTTCAACAAGAAGAACATGACTTTTTTATCACCTTCATCCTAACTGTCTCTCCAATCAAGAGTTACAGTTGCTGTATCTTTAAACATTAAAATAAGCTGTTTAAAAGCTTCTTTAAGATGTATGAAAAAATACGGAAGGAGGACTCTCTTCAGATAGGAAGTCATATTTTTGCTGTTTATCCCTCATATAAGAACAAAATTCTCAATATATATATAAATGGAAACTTTTTATTAATACTTACATGAATATTGACTATATTGCTTTTATATATTTACACGTCACAGCCTACATGAATGATAAAAAAGTACAAAAGTGGACCTGATGTATCATATTATACACTCATAGACAGGAAAACACACTATGTACTGGAACTCAGATGAGTATCGCATGTCCTGTACACCCTAGTATCTCATTTAATCAACAGTGGAGATGATTATATAAAAGAAGGATCCTAGCTAAGTATATATAATGATACTAAATTTTAATTGTATATATCATTATAATCCTCCATGTACTATTCAAATGATCACTTTATTTCTGTTTTTGCTGTACTAAGCAGGGGCAAGAATAAAGTTTCTGAATACACCTAGAGCCATGTATCGACTCAGTAGCTACTTCAAAGGTTAGTTGCACTTGTCAATATGAAATATTTTTTTAAAAAAAGAACTTTCACAAATTTTCACAAATTTTTCTGCACATAAAAGACCTGCAGACAGTTCCAAAACACAGGCTTTCTGCAGGAAATTCACAGCACCCATTGGCTACCTCTTTCTTTCTGAGTCTCTGCTTCTGTCTGCATAAAGGTCTATGAAAAACGTTTGCGGCCTTTGGGTCACAGATCCTTACTGCCAACTGGCTCACAGGACCCCATGAGCAGGCTGAAAGAGCTCCCTACTCCAATCTGAAAAGGCACCAGAGACACTCTAAAGGTGTTTAAATTCCAAGCACCACATCAGCACCCTACCTTGGTGCCTTTTGCACAGAACAAAGGCATCTGCAATGTCCCCTGTGTGGAATTTTTTTTTCCAGAATGATCTTTGCAATCTGAAGATGTAGCTGACATACCTTTAGAATACAAAAAAATAACAAAAAATGTTATAAACAGACCAGATGATTGTTTAGGGACAGACAATTCACATTTCCACGAGGCTGACCTTTCAGGATTGCTACAGAGAAATGCCAAGGAAACTTGGCCAAGTCTTATTTTTAGTATATAGCTTTTATAAACAGATCATACCTGATATTGATGGGTAATTATGCAGTCACTTTATCAACTTTCTACTCTTGTGAAATTTTTGTCACTGTGTGCAGGTTTCCCACAAAAACTGATTCGGGGCTAGTCTCTTGGTGATTTCGTGGCTGTTGGAAAATATTCTGTCTACGTGAGGCTGTCTGAAACATTAAGATATCAAACACATAAATCTGCTATTGTGCCACTGCAGGACTTAAAAAATATTATTAATATCTGCAATATCTCAGATGTCCGCAGGACGTTAAAACAGATGAACAAAAATTTCAAAAGCAAGGTAAAAAGTAATTCAGTTAGAACAAAATACAAACAAGGATAATGAAGAGCAGTGCAGAGTCAGAAAAAGGATGGCAGGGATTAACAATAAATAAGAAGAAAAATTCTTGGGAGAAGTTCAGTAGTTACTATAGCTGCCCCACATAATAAGAGATTTCAGCATTGCTTAGTGGCCATGTAATCTTTTTAAAATTTATTTCAAAACAAAAATTTAACATCTTTATTTTAAATTTAGACTTCAGACTTTCATTAAAAGGGCTCACAGCTGGGTACTTCTAGAAGGTTTTGGGGAAAAGAGTGGGCTAGGAGCACTTGCTGTTTAGAACAGTGTAAGTCTTTTATAATGTCTTTTGTTGGTGCCATGCAATTTTACACTTTTTTTGTGCATTTAGAACTTCACGCCTTTCCTCCCAGTTCATGCAGATTTTTGAAACAGCCATTAACCAACACATTGATGTGAAAACCAAATGCTTTGTGTCGAATGCCATCATATGACACTTATTGATACGCTCATGCAAAACCCTACTGCAGATTTCCAAGGCTGTTTCACTCTACATGCCTGAGCTACGGTTTTGTACTGAGAATAATAAGCAGCTCCTATGCTGTGCACATGAACCGAAGCTGCCCTGGGATCACTCCTTCAATACGCAGGGAGAGGGAACACGAGACTGAACTTTACCACTTCTAACTAGCTCAAAAAGCGTGAAACCTCAGAGAAATCAAAAGAAACGCATTTTCTTTCCTTATACTATTCATTCCTTCCTTCTCAGCGCAGAATATTAACCTCAGTCATCCTGCATTGATCAGGTGGACGGAAGAGTGGATGGAAGAGACCTTTAAAATAATGGAACTGAAAGACTTAGCGATCAGCTTGAGAGTTCACTCATCCTCCTCTCTCTGTTTCCAACTCCATTGGAAGGCTACATGCATCTCTCCTATTTTGTATATACAGAAAAAAAAACCTTTGACAAAGTCACATTTACATCAATAACCATGATCTTGCATAATTAAGATGACTGAAAAGATCTATAATTCAATGCTAGTATTAAAATATGATATACAAACAAAATGGGCTGAAAAGTTCATCTTTGAGAAGCATCATGTGTAACTACTCAGCAATTTAAAACCTAGCATGGTGAGTAGGGAAATCTTATTTCACCTTATCTGCGAACAATCCCAACTTCACTCTTTCTTTGCCCACCTCTTCCCTTCTTAGACTTGGCATCTCATTTTCTAATTTTGATGGGTCAGCGTTCAAGTTATATTTAGGTTGGAACACAGCAGCCTACCCTTTGGAGAAGAAAATGGATCCTGGGGGGTATTGCAAAAAGAATAATCCACATTTAGAATATGTAAAAAATTAAATCTAGCAACTTTAAAGCACATAAATACATAAGAAAGTGTATCAAAAAGGATTATAGGTTGTTGCAGGCTATTATTATAATAATTACCGTTCAGTTTTAAACCATTTTGGGGAAGAGAATAAATCGGAAACAAAAGAGCAATCACATGAAAATGCAATTATGCCACATGAATCTACTTCATGTAACCTTAAACTTAAAAGCAATAGTGGATCACTAAATCTATCTTTGGAAAAACTGACTGCAAATAGAACATTTTATATCTTCTACATGAGTGGGTAAAAATTATGCTGGCATTGATAAAATTTGTATGTATTATAGAAATGAAAACAACATTTCTTTCCCAGGTTCAGCACAAGCTACTTTATCTGAGCAGCAAGATGGTGACATTCTCCAATTCTGTCTCTTGAGCCCTTTTGCTCACCTATTATATATGGTTCGAACAATTCTTTAAATAAGTTATTAAAAATAAATGTAACATTTCCCTTCCTTTTCCCAGTATCTTCATTTGAGATCTAACTCTTTAATGGTCTCTGAAAGCAGAGAGCCATACAACATAATACAAAACTCAGATATGAAAACATTGCTTCAGTCACCATGGGAGTATCCTCTCTCTTTCAGAATACCTGAATGTTGTTCTTCTTACATCCCTTCCTCATCATTAAGGCATTTATGCTTCCTGACATTTCAGTTTTTTCTTAAAGGATCTTATAGGTTTTGTGCTCTGATTTTTTTAACTGCATTTGAAGAGGGTTCTTTGAGTGATGCTCACTCAGTATTAGAACTTTTTAATTGTATTATTTACATTTAAACTACCTTATTAATATGTTAGTATCTTTTTGCGATAGTTTTATACTCCATAGCTACCAGTACTTTCCATGATAAAAATGAAACACTGCATTTTTCTGATTTACACTTAATATAACCTTTCCATTTTCTGCATTTGAGTGAGTGGCCCAGACATGTCTCAACTACTTAAGAAGGAAATGTGAGCGTAGTAAGCAAAGGTCTCTCAGCACTCTGCAACCCGCCCCGCAGCCTGGGTAACCAGGGATTCACAGCTGCAGAAGCTGTCATGAGTGCTTCTGCCCTGTAGTCTGGGTGCAAAGTCAGATGATTTAATCGTCCAAAAATCCCCTGGGACTTCTACGAGTCATGGAAAGAGAAGATGGCAATGAATACTGGTTTTGGGATTCCTACTTGCTATATTTCAGTTTCTTTTATATCCATAATCCTTTGGGCAAGGATCAAGGTTGTCCATGGCCCAGAACAATCTATATGACAGAAGCAATGGGGAAACCCGAAAACTATAGCATTAAGAATTTTTTAAACATTGTTTAATATAGCTGCAACTGAAGTAGCATGAAAAGACCACTGTCATGTGGAAGGCACTGTCCACAAATACAGTGGCTGACAGTCCATGTCCAAAAATCAAGAAATAGCCTTTAGAGAAGATAACAATGCAGCAAGAACTAAACAGCTTCTTTGCCTTAGTGTTTACTGTGAACACGGGGAGAGTTTGAGGTTCCTTCCTCCTACACAAAAGCTTGACATCCAATGACTGGTAAACTTTCAGCCTCCTAATTTGTGATGGGTTCCTGTAGAACATTCCCAGGCAAATTAGCAGAAAAGCAGACAGAAGAACAAACCATTAGCAGAAAAACCCATAAAATAAAAATGTTATGCTGTGGAGGAGCCAGTGTGACTTTGCAAAAGTGATCTGTACCTCAGAAACCTCCTTGGAGTCCTTTGAAGGAGTAAAGAAGCAGGTGGATGAAGGAGATTCTGAGATGCCTAAATGTGCATTTGATAAAAGCCTTCATCAGAAACTCTAAATAAGCTAATGCACCAAAGTACTGGTCACGTGGAGAAAGGTTTGACTAACCCGAAAGAGACATTAGGGCACAAGCAGTCACTTTTCAGATCAGAGGGATGTCCCCAGTCAAGTCCAAGAGGGCTCTGTGTTCATCCCTACTCTGTTCATAAATGATCAGAAAAGGGTGTGAACAGTAAGGTGAAAAGTTTTTCAGTAGTATTTGGTTACTAAAAAAGATGGCTAATGGAGATGTTGCAGAAACCTTATGAGATTGAGTGACTGGGTTATAAAATGGCTGATGTAATTCAATGCAGATAAATGTAAAATAACCCATATGGAGAAAAATCTAACTTTCTATATACATATATATTAGCGATAGGTCCTGAGATTATTATTAACATTTAAGAACAAAATGCTGGTGTTACAATAGACAGTTTTACAAAAATGTCAGGTCCGTACTTAACAGTGATAAAAAAAGCAAATTGAATGCTACAAATTATTAGGAAAGGAACAAGGAATAAACCAGAGAGCATTATTATGCCACCATATAATCTAGAGTGTACCCTGCCTTTTTAATAATGTGTGCCGTCTGGTCCATTATCACAAAAAAGACATAGTAGAATGGAAAAAAGTTTGGAGATGACAAAAGGAAGATGAAAATATCGAATTTGGTTCTTCTGTAGCAAAAATGGAGTCCAAACACATATTTCTTTTCCTATTCAAAGATATTCCTAAATATGTAACAAACTTCAGCATGTTTTTCTGCAGCTGCTGTACAATGAGACTCCTGATGTTTACAGCTGTAAAGCAATTACAGACATTTGGCTGAAAATCACCACATAGATAATAACATTATTATCCAGCATCCTTGAATGAGAAAGAGAAAAAACTTTTCAGAAAACTATTGCAAAGTCTTAGAGCGTTGTGTTGCAAACTAAATTTAAAGGCACAATCTTCTAAATTATCCTATGCAATTTGTGTTTCTGTCCACTGAGAGTCTCACATTTTCTAAAAAGGCTGTTTAGCTTCCTCCTGAGATAAAGAGAAAACCCCAGACTGCGATTGCTATTCTTGTTCCACTAAATGTACTCCTAGCTCCCAGTCATGTCCATGCCCACCACTCAGCACAGCTCTGAGACAAGCATTTTCTCGGCATGTAAATTAAAGAGGAAAAGGAGTCATTTCTAGGGACAAAATCCATGTTGTTTTGTGGTCTCCACCTGGCATCATTTTGGCAGCACTTTGGCTGCCTCCCAAGAGGAAATTAGATAGTTAGTTTGGTCCTGGAGGAGCACAACATTCAATCTACGCCCACATTGCTTCCTTTACCCTGCAAATTCCCAGTCCACCAGCTTGGAGCTGCAAGCATTTTGCTTCAGCTATTGACCATTTCAGTCAGACAGAGCCGATCAACACCCAAGGCAGGCAGACTTGATACTCCTTGATACTCCTTGATACATGATATTCCAGAAGATACTCCCTTATCTTCCTACATCTTCTCCACCAGGAACCCTGACAAAACCTTCCCTAGTTTTCTGCCTCCACTGGTTTCCCCAGCTCACAGAAGATACTCGGGCTGAGATCCTCACTATATGCTAGAGCAATAGGGCAGACACTTGCAATCTTCTAGTACACTGCCCTACCTTGATAGGGCATTACAAAAAAAGCTGACAAGACAAATTTTCCCTTGGTATGCTGGCTGTGGTGCATCACCATGATCTCCTGAAGCTGGCACAGAGCAGCCAACATTCCTCTTCTGTAGGCCAGCAATGAAAAATGGAGAAGGACTCAAAGGGAAAGACAAGAGAGATGAATTCTCAGACAGCTGAAGCTGCAGCCATGGATCCTCCTGCTTCACAGCTTACCTGAGTCAGACCTGCAGGTGAGACCCTGAGCTTTGGAGAGCCTTTGTCAACCTCTGCTGCTATACTTCACAAGAAATCTGAGATATACTGCTCCTGGTTTTAAGCGTTCACTTTTGCATGAGAAGGCAAAATAACTAGTCTTATGATGCATGTATCTGAATAACTTTTAGAATAATACTTTTAAGTTTTACTTTAGTCTGTTCCAAGAAGGGTCTCCCTTTAGAAGTGGGTGAAGGTGTATTTGAGGAAACTTTCGTGCATTTGTACATTCAAGTCAATTTTTCTCTATATTTCACCTTTCTAAAATGGAGTCCAGTTGACCTTAATGATAAAGTGAAGCCTTCCCTTTACCCACAGATAAACACAGTATGATCAAAGTATTCTTCCAGCATAGTAATTACGCAGGCAATAGTAAATAAGGCTTGCCTCCCCTTCCAACGAGGGGAAGAATGAATTAAGCTGGACTTTCCTCTAGCCTTCTGGATTCCCTCAGTGTTCACCACCTTCAGTGTCAGCAACATATCTCCATGCCATCTGTGACACATGTGGGCCATATGTTACATTCTAAGCTGAATACACTATCTACAGATTTTATTTGGAATAAAACTGATGCAGAGGATTGAAGGAGAAGCAGGCAGCTATTATACACAAAGCTGAAAGGTAACACTAAGTGGTAAATGTGACACAGGTCACGTTTTCCTCAAATTCAGACAAGAGATCTGAAGATTAGAGTCTATATGATTATAAATGCTTATGCTGAATTTCAGTATTTGAGGCATTACACAGAAAAGCTTCCATATATAAAGATCCATAAAAAATATCATCAGCTTTATGTTACAAATTATTGAAAATAAACCACTTTGCATAAACAAGATACTTTACCAGCATCATTTTTCAACTTAAGTTACTACTGCAATTGTAGTATGACTTAAATTTGTAAGACAGAGGGTCAAAGAATATTATACAGTAGGACAGGTGGTTCTATGAGATTTTCTTGGTATAAAAAGTTACTCTAAGTAAAGCCATTTGAGATCCTTGCTATAAACACCTCTTAGCCTAGAGGTAAATTTTCTGAAGATTCATAAGCACCTGAAGACAAAGGGAGTAAAATAAATAATGTCTGCTCAACCATAACTGTAGAATACTGGGAGTGATACTAAAATAAAATGCCGTGACAGTTTATTGGGTAAAAAAATTGCATACTTTATGTTTTAACCTCCTTTTTCAACAGGGGACTCCCTCTGTGAGCATGGTTAACTTTCCTTGCTACTACTAGAAGATGTGCTGCTACCCACACCATGGGATGCTGAGCACCCTATGACACAGCACAGGGAGAGAGCAAAGAGTGCAACAGGTCAGCAGTACACTAAGGCCCACAGAAGCAAATGCTGAGGCCTATTAAAGCAATCTGGGGAGAGAAAAAACAAAATTAAGGCTGAACCAACCATGACCTGGGCAGAAAAACCAAAAGGGATGTCCATGAAAGCCTGGGATGTGACTACCTAGTTATCTTGAGGCAAAGACTATCACAGAAGAGGGTGATGGTCACCACAACAGACAGACAACCTGCAGCAAATGGGACATGGCTTAATGCTCTTCACAACCCAAAGTTCTCCCCCAGCCACCCTCAGCCCAGGGTCCTTTCTGAAAGACCAGAGTCCGCAGATGCGTTGCCTCAATACACCAAAGCAACAGCAAAACAAAAGATGGAACCTAAGCTGCAAACTCAGCATAGAAATAGTGGGATTCAGTGAAAAGTACTGAAATAAATAACGCCTTGCCTTTTTGGTTGAGCAAACTATTAAAGAAAATCTCCATCTGTCACAATTTCTTGCAGTTCTCACTCTACATTTTTCTTTCATTCTTAAGTTTCTTTTCTTTGTTTCTTTTTTTAAAGTGAAGAATTTGCCAAGCTTGTTTCCTTTATATTAATCAGATTGCTTGAGAAGTCACTTTGCTGTGGTGTTAGGAATTCCCAAGATAGAAGAAACAAGTGAAAAAAGCAAATGAAACCAAACATAATTACCACCTGAGTGGTAATGTTCACATTAAAACTGTTGTCATCGAAATGAAGTTGCGTCTCTAACTGTGTTCTGTAACGCTGATGCTAAAAAGATGCCACTGCAGATACTTGCATTCCTTGAACAGTAAATTATTCATCACACTTTCTATTAGGAAATGCTGGGGAACATTTTAAGTGCTCAACAATAAATTTCATTGTTTGCATTTTTTCTGTTGGGGCAGAACTTTAATATTAATCTGTCCAGTTTTATTAATCTTAATCTCACTGGTTGCAGTGGGATTTTCAAGAGCTCAGCATCGGCCCATTTACTCCCATTCACTTCAAGTAAAACCAGAATGATCAGCATGTTTGAAGATCCTATCCTAGAAGTAAACTTGTCTCAAAGGGTAACTTATCAAGCCAAATTTGGAAGCTGTACTCACAGTAGGAATACAGGTGACATCCTGGTAACAATTGTCTCCATATTTAACAGTTTGGGATGGGTGCTGGACTGAATTTTCTTTATGAAAACACATGGGTGGATACCACTGAGAGTATCTTGGATGCTCAGGTCTGAGAAAAAGAGCCTAAAAATACTTCGGTTCCTCTCAGGCAGGAGGAGTGCCCTGACTGCTCTGCACGTATTGTAACATATAAGTCAAGCAAAGTACAAATCAATAGCACCATTTTAAAGGCTCTAAGATGTTTGGCCTTGAACTCCATTTTTTCTTTTGCCTGGCCAAATGTGGAAACAAAAGCAAGCCTTTCATGGCCAGAGGTGAAAAGAAAGCATGTTTCTTCTTTCCCTTTCCCCCTTCCGTCCCCCTCATCCTCTGAAGGAGAAAAACCAGCATCCCACCTCTGAGGAAGCATCTGCACTCATTTCCACGCCTACTACAGCACAGCTGAGAAAAGACAGTGAGGCAGAAACTGAGGAAAAAGCAAAATAGAACAAGAACATATTTCATCTGAGAAGTTGTCTTACCACACAGGTAACATTCAGGAGGGGAAAATATAACTAAGCCCTTTTCAAAAGCCCAGGAGTATAAGGAAGCACAGGTCACCATTATTAACAGACTGAAGTGGATCTTACACTACTTGAAAAGCTTAAGAAGTCTACTCATTTACAAGTAAGAACTACAAATCATCACAATGCTTTATAATATGACCCCATCTAAATAATTCAATATTCACTGTGTCTGATGTAGAGCAGTCTTCCATTGCAAATGTATTAATTCCATATTAATTAATGCTGAAACCTGTTCTCCAGTAAAATAATACATTTTCATTTAGCATTTTCTCCCCACTGAATATATGGTTATATTCTGGTCATAGACTGGTTATAGTCTTCCAGCAAAATCTGTCCCTCTTTTACAAGGTGCTGTGTCTGCAAAGTGTGTTCCTGAAATCAGAAAGTTAGCATACAATCTAGTGCAAATGGCAGCATTTGCTCAGGACTAGTAATAACAGAGATACTTGGCTGAGAACTGAGATGTTTCTCTAAAGCTCTAGAGATTTAAAGGGAAATGATGACGTTCTTCAGAGGAAACAATGACGTTCTTCAGAAGTTCCTGGCTTGGAATTAAAACCTAATCCTAGTGTTGGAGCCAGAGCCTGTGCTAATAAGGAGCGCTGTGACAGAATTATTGCCAAGTGGATGTTCAAGTATGGTAGCTTCTAGCTAACTATGAGGCATCCAGATGTTAAAAACAGGTTTTACAATTCCCATGCCTTTTTCCAAAGACATTAAGATCTAACTAATATGTTTAAGTATTGTTCAACTTCAGCAAAGCAAATTTATTTTAGATAGCTAGAAGTCACTATGGCATTATCATTTAGCTAGGAATAAATACCCTGGCCCTCTGTAATTAATTCAGTTTGCTTCCAGCTTTAAAGATAGGTAACCATTAGCCATTCCTACACCTTAACTACAGACACAAATAGTCAGTTGTTGCCGCCACCATCAGCAATCATTATTCAGCACTGTATGTTTGCGCAGAAGCCAGGTTACTCAGGAATGCTTCACCCCTAGGCTCTGTTTCAACATACAGTAAGTCACTTTTCAAACTCATATATAAGTTCCAGGCTGGAAGACAAAGCACTTTTGAGAATGAGGCAAAGAAGCAGCAGAGATGAAGGTATTCCTGTGTTTCCCATGAAGGAGAAAGGGCAAGGTGAGAATCCTTGGGGAAGACCATGGTAAAAGAGAAGGAGTGAAGAGGACCCACTGAAGAAGGGGCTGATAGCGAGATTGTGGTACAGGATGCAAATGTGAAAGCCAGGCAGCTGGCAGGAATTGCCATTTGCATGAAAGAAGTCACAAAACAGGAAACCAATGAGGATTAAATGAGTAGATGCCTCAGTCTGCTGTCCTGCATCCTCTAGAAACACACAGGACAAGCACAGGCAGCATCGGTACTACCTAACCTTGTGATTAAGGAGTTGTGGCAAAAACTTTCAAAATGCTCTTCTAATCACTTGTAACAAGAGAAACTTAAATTCTGATTGAAAATATTCCATTGGCTACATTTAATGGAGAGAGAGCTTGCCAGTTCTTCCATCAGCAGAGTGTTACGAAGTGTGTTCTGGGGAATTTCCAATGGGAGTAGAAGTAGGCCAGCCAAAACACTGTAAATAAATCATGAAAGAAGAAAAAAACCCCACCACTTGGAGGACAAGACTTAAGTTGCCTTCATTGAGATTGTGATAATCAAGACTTCTCTATACCACCTTTTTTCCTTTGCTTAATTACGCAAAGTAAGTTGCTTTGGGTGTGGGAGGAGAAAAAATAAGGGATTCCTTCAGTTTAAATCTAGACAAAGGGAACTGAATCCACTGTTAAACAATACATCACAGTATTTCAGTGATGACAGTGGAAGAAAAGTGTGACAAACCATAAGGCTCCAGAAAGAGCTAGGGGACTACAAGCTAAGGGGAAATTCTCTCTTCTCTTGACTCTTCAGGACAAAGATGTACGCAAAGCTGTTGTGAAAACAGGGCAGAATTACTCACTCTATGTTTACAAAGCAAGTAGCTTACAGCAAAGGTAACATTTTCACAGAAACATACAGGTCTGGGTAAAGTAGTCAGACTCCCAAATAAAGGAGTTTAAAATATGTACTGTTTCCGCTAAGAATAAATGACTCCCTTGAACACGTATAGATTTTTCATGATGTCAATGATTTTGAAAAGAAGAAATTGCTTTCACTTGAGCCGCAGCTGATATTTCTTGGCTTATGAAATATTTGTGAGTGCTGCTGATAGTGTTTTGCCACACACAGAGAGACTGGAAGCCCCTGAACTGACAAAGAGGACACCGGCTGCCTCTTTGTTGCTCCTGGAGCACAATAAGTAAAGCCATGAAAAAATCTGTCTTCCTACAAATTGTCTTGTCAAAGGCACAGGCTCTTTCATTTTTCAAAAAGTATAATTCACAAAATACTTTTAAATTGTAGCTTTTTGTTTCTACTCATATTTACTGACTCATCTGAGAGAACTGCCTTCAAAAAACAATTTATTTTCTTTCACAAATATACACAGCGCTAATATTTTGGCTTGGTTTTAGTGTTCTGATCCTCTGAAAATTCAAGTGGAAAGGTTAAACTGAAACAGCTACATGTCTATAAAACCACAGTGAAATTTATCAGGTATGTTCATGTTTATCTGTAAATAAAAAGACTCACAAACAGTAAAGTCTTTTTATATAAAATACCATCATTCAAGTATCATGCTATTTATATTGTGTCTCTTAATTAGAAAAGAAAAGCATTCTTAGAGCTTACTACTTTATTTTAAAAGCAAAGTAAACATTTCTGCCATAATCATGACTGGAAAAAAAATCTTTGTATTTCACAGTATAAAATTTACCCTATAATGATTACAGGAAAGTGAAAGAGATGCTTCTTTCTTATCTTGGGTAAATTACTATAATCGGATTGAAAATGCAATAGGTCTTTCAGTATCCATTTTATCCAGCTCCCCCAGAACATTATCTTAGTGCTAATTTGAAGTGTCATTCCCAAATCTCAATTTATTTATAAACCTAATCTCAATACCAAAAGGATATAATTTTTGGAATAGTCTTTGCAGTGTGAAAATCACAGAAAACAGGGTTAGAATACAAACAATACCTGTATCTGTAATCTTCTATTATCATGTCAATTATCAGGCATTAGCAAATGCAACTAGAATTTTATTCAGCTCATGTCCCCATTGCTCAGGGCTGTGCATCTGACATTTTTGCATTTTGTCCATTTGTCTATAAGCTATTGAAGTGTTTCATGTTATAAAATGGTTATTTTTTTTTTTCCCAGGGTGGAAGAACAGAACATAAATTATCTGACATTTTCTATAATAGCTATCAGATGTTTCATAGTAAACAGATTATATTAAACAATCAGGGGCTCTGAAAAACTTGTCATCATGTCCATGAATAAGGATAGAGCAGTAGACACCCTAAATGTAAAATATCAGAGGCACAGACACATACTCTGCCAGCTGGCCTTTTCTGTCAACAGCATGTTTGCATTGTGTCTGTGTATCAAATGTTAAAACTAGGAACCACCCAAAACACTCAGTCTCCTTCTTGCCACAACAGGTCCACCTCCACCCCCAGCATTCGCCTACCTGCATCCCACGAGGCTGTGGGATGCAGGGTGAGGAGTGAAGCAAACCACAGATGATGCTTTATGGTATCATGTAAGGGTAATATTGTCAGTGCTTTTCAAATCTTGTATTTTGGGGTGCATTTGGCACTACTTAGGTTGATTCATGCCAGATGAATAAAAAACCATGTTTGCTGGTCGCCTTTATGTCTGCGAGGGCACTTCCTTGGTTTTGGCGCACTGGGTGGCCTTGTGGTTGTGGCCAATATGTCCCAGACCTGCTCTGAGCACCCTGGTGTTTCCAGGCACGGTGGGTACATGGTCCTCCTGATCTGCTCTTGGGATGAAGCACTGCGTTTGAGAAGACCATGTGGTCTAACATGCCTCAGCCCATCCCACTCACAGGTGATGGGAGAGAAAGAGAGCACGTACCCTCGCAGCTTGGCTGCTGTATGCAAGTCCTCCAAACTCCACAGAAGAGGGTGGGAGCTACTACGTGACTCTCCTTCATCCTGCACAACATCCTTGACAGCTAGGGTGAAGCTGTGAGTGACAGGCTGTGACAGACCCCAAACTTGAGACATTAAGGTCTCGTTTAGCTCCTGGTCAAGCTGGGAACAGCAGCTCACAAGTTGCAGTCTCCTTGGGCCACCTTCAAATAAAACCTGCTTACAGGTGGGAATAACGATAAAGTCATATAATTACTTTTCTGGAAGGCATGAATACCTTTCCCCCCCTGCTTTTCTCTTTTTTAGTATTTTTTTAGTGTTTTCAAATTTCTTTGTCTAGATTAAGGGCAGTTTCTGCTTACGGTAACTGAAAAGTCCCACGACTCTCAACCAAGAATTAAAATTCAATCCTCAGGCTGTCCAGGCTCAGCACATACATATAAATGTGTTTATGGACTTTAGTGCAAAATACTAATGTGTTTAAAAGTTAAATTCCATCTCTGGTGATTTCCTGAATTGGGGTAAGACTGCTGAATTCATGCCAGAGATGTTTATGTTAGTAAGGGTACCCATAATGATGTAAATATACTACACAACATTTTCCCTTTCTTTCCATTAACACAAGCTTTGCGAGAAGTTGCTTTTAACTTTGAGATATCTCAATTGGGTTGATTTGTTTTCTTCCTTTTCACAGTCCACTAGCATGTTTTACACTGTGGTGAAATTACAAGTGGTCTTTAGCTATCTTGATATGGTACCAAATGATATTGCTAATACTCTATCAGTAAAATGTTTTCTTTCAGGAATATATTATAATTACCATGAGAAATAGTATTTGCAAGCAGCATTCTCAAGAAAATTTAAGTAAATGCATGTCACTTCATCCTTATTTTAAGCTTTCTTTGATTTTTTGATAAGACATAAGAAAGCTTTTAAATAGAGAAAATACATTATCGCTGAGCTCTGTTAAGAGCATAAAGTGTGGAATGAATTGTCATCATTTGATCATGCTGTTCATAAGAGAATTGTAAATCTTGCATATTTTACAAGATCCAATTTAATTAAAAAATTTAATAACACTTGTGAAAATCAAGAGACATATCTGCATAATTTCATTCTTTAAAGGTCCATTTTGGTTTATTTCCTCTTCGTTTCTTTCTCCATCAAATTTGCATGAGACTCTTCTGTAAGGGCTAGAAATGTTTTTTTCTTATATTACTTTTTCATTTGCCTCCTTATTCTCTGATACTGTGCCCTTAATAGTTGGTATGCTCTCTCTCCCACTTGTAAAGCAAAAGGAGTATTAGCTAGCCTGCATTTTCCTAGTAGCTGATGAACTGAAAGCCACAATAAAATGACTTTGTAAAGGGCAGAGCTGGCTTTCACAGGTGCACATGGAAACAAATGCAGAGAAAGAAAAAAGCACCCTGAGGCAGTAGGCTGATACTTAAAACGTTACTTCTGATGCTGAATGTGAATTGTATGCATTAAGGCATTCTGTTCCCTGAAAAATGACTAATTTTTCAGCTGTGCGGAAATACAAGTATATTAACTATATAATCCTGAGGTCTGAGAAAGATAGGCAAATTTGAAAAGCACTATCAAAATAACAGGGTAGTTTTTATTAGAGAAGTCTTTATTTCTCCCCCCCCCTTCATACAGTGTATAGGAACTTGTTTTGCAAAAATTCAGATTAACTTATATGTGCATTTAATTGCGAGCAAAACCTGTGGAATTTTCTAGTGCAAATCTAGACACTCACCTCATTTCTAGCAAACATAACCAAAACTCAGCAGTATTCCACTAAAACTAAGTCTGCTTTCTTTCGCTCTCAAAATCAAATTATAAAAGACATAAAGCAATAGGGATGATCAGAATCAGTACTTTCTGCAAAATGTTCTTTTTCAAGACTTCCATTGTGATTGAAACAAAGGGGTTTTGATTCACACCTACTGGAAAAGAGCACATGAATTTAAAATCTACCCTACACCTGCTTGAGCCAGCAGAGTCATCCACAGGTGCTTTTGCACAGGCGTACCCTGCAGTCACCCACACACCTCCCATCAACGACCCCAACAAGTACGAGGATGCTGCGTGAAACAGCTAGCGAAACTCTCACGTGCCGAGTGCTTGCTTAGATTCATGCCCCATCTGCTGCTGTCTTTAACGCTGCTTCCCTCTCTCACAGTCCCAGCATGAAAACTTTTTAATTCCCAGACTAAGCTCTGACCTCCCTGTCGATCTGAACAGAGCTACGAGACAGAGAGGCGATGGCAGAGAGGAAAGTTACTGCTCTGTTTCCTTTGAGAAAGCACCATCTGCTCTTTTAGCAAACACTGTAGCTTATTATGATGCCATAAACTTAATTTCACCTCAAGTCTTGATATGCTATATAGACCAACAGTACATACAGTGGATATCATGCTGCTGCCAAGTTGTGCATGATCTACTTGCAGTGAATGACCAGAGGTAGAAAGAGCCCAAATTATGTAATGTCTGGGCAATTCAAGGATGAAAAACATCTCCCTGGTGATTCATGCAACACCTTTGCCAAATGCTTCATCTAATATGGAACAGAATCTTAGGAAAAAAATCACTTTCCTTTTCTCCTGTAACACAGTCACCTTGATGCTTCTCTCATAAATCCCCATGTTACCCTGCAGTACCTCCCCTTCCCTAGCACGGCTGAGAGCTCTGGAGGTGCTTTCCATCACCAGCTCCCATGACAGCATGCTGGACTAGAGGTTTAGCTGCTGATCACTGGCTTCTTGTGCCATTTTAGATGCTATATGATATCTGGGGAGATCTGCAAGGGGCTGAAATAGAAGGCATGAGATTCCCAGGAGTACTGCACCCTTTTGGTGTGGTGCCTCAAATGTAGGTAGGGATCCTGAGATGGCATCATGTACATTAAAATAGCAGACATCTGCTGTAATACAAAGATATCTAAATTTGCTGCTAAGTAGCAAGCAGGGAAGTTGTTACAATCGCTAGGAAAATAGGCACCCTGCATGTGAGGTACTTGTCATAATTTTAAATACCTAACAGTAGGCAGGCTTCAGCAATGGATTGTGGAAAAAACACTCAAGAGGTCCTGAAATATGTTAAAGTCCTCATACTGACAGTGAGAGCCAGTGAAAAACAGTTGTTACCAGTAATACTGGAAATACATCATGCTGAAGATGTTATCTCACACAGATGTGATAGGCATCCCACATCTCAAAGAGCACTCGCTACAAAAAACGTCCTGTGTCTCCAGGCAGAAGTTCAACTGCTTGTTCCAGGCCAGAAATTGCAGGGAAAGTACCTGCTGCCCTCAACTGAAATGTGACAATATCCCAAGCCTGAAGCCTAGAGATTGTCCCAATAGCTCTAAAAGACATTGTAATATCTACATGTGGCACGATTTCTCAGTCTGGGATGTCGGACCTTTCTGCAACTTTCCTCATATTAAACCTGTTGTTCCTAAAACACAATCGCAAAACACAGCAAAGACAGCTAGTGTGCTGATTTTGGCAGGGATAATCTTCTTCATAGTAGCTAATATGGGGCTATGTTTTGGATTTGTGCTGGAAACAGTGTTGATAATACAGGGATGTTTTGTTATTGCTGAGCAGTGCTTATGCAGAGTCAAGGCCTTTTCTGCTTCTCACACCACGCCACCAGTGAGTGGGCTGGGGGTGCACAAGAAGCTTGGAGGGGGTGCAGCTGGGACAGCTGATTCCAAATAACAGAAGGGATATCCCATGACGTCATGCTCAGCATATAAAGCTTGGGGAAGAAGAAGGAAGGAGGGGAAATTTGGAGTGATGGCATTTATCTTCCCAAGTTGCTGTTACATGTGATGGAGCCCTGCTTTCCTGGAGATGGCTGAACACCTGCCTGCCAATGGGAAGTGGTGAGTTTTGCTTTGCTTGCATGTGTGTCTTTTGCTTTACCTATTAAACTGTTTTTATCTCAACTCACGAGTTTTCTCACTTTAACCCTTCTGATTCTTCCAGTGCGGGTGAGTGAGCAGCTGTGTGGTCCTTAGTTGCCAGCTGCGGTTAAACCATGACAGATGGTGAAGCACACTGGAAGCAAAATGGTCTTTTACAAGTTCAGAACTCTGGAAATCATGCCTAGTGTCCAGTTCATTTCTATTATGTAAGACTGTCTTAAATTTCAGTCTTGCAGAGTGGCACAACAGGAGGATCTGCAAAACAAAACATTTGGTCTTGAGGACTTGAAGCACCACATGTTCCCTGGAGGTGCCGCTTCAAACTCAGGGCTGCCCCATGTCCTGGATGTCCATTAGCACCTGGTGCATAGCAGGTGCAACCCTTAACTGCACAATTTGGTTCAGTTGTCTCTGAAATGAATCCAGTGTATGTTCACCAAAACAAACCTATGATGTAAATCAAAGCAGAGCAAGTGGGGACAACTGAGGGATTCACTTTGGACCCGGAAACCACTTCTGAGCTCAGATGCCAACTTTCAGAGAGACATCCCCAGCTGAGAGCTCCTCTCTTTCTCTGAGGGTTGAATGAAACCTTCAGACAGCTGCCTCAGCTGCTTGTCCTCTCTGAGGAGATGGAAGCTTTCTTCAGAATGGTGACCTGTTTGTGAAAAGGTTTTAATTCAGTTAATAAACCTGAATTTTCCAGCCGAAACCTATGTTGTTGAGAAATAAGAAATCTACAGCAAGGAGAAAAAAACACAAACCCACATCTCTTCAGGGTCTAGTGAGAACAAGTGATTTTACCATTGCTTCTCCAAAGTTGTTGGCAATTTTTGTTGTATTTTAAGATTTTCTATTCAGGATGTGCAAAAATAAAACCAGCATGGAAGGAGATGTGGGAGAGGAAGAGCAGAGAGGGTAGGAAAGTTAACCACAGGCAGGGTACCACTGACTTGCTCCCAGAAATTATCTTTTTATTGGTATTCTTGGCTGCTCTCAACTGTAGTAACTGATCAGAGAAACTGCACAATTCTGAAAAGCAATTCAACCCATCTGAATGGCAGGTATTCATACTGGAGAGGATCTATTTGTGCCCATTCATGTCCTCATTCAAAAGCATTTATTCATCTCTAAAAGGCATTCTTGATAAGATCATTAAAAAGCAATAATCAATGCGCAAGACATTTGCTTCAAAGCTCAATCAAAAAATACAGAAGCAGGTAATTTATTTGAACATTTATCTCCATATCATTTTGTTATTTGCACTTATTTCTGGCTGCAGAAGCAACTTTGAAACTGAGCTTTTAAGGGACACTGTCTCTTGAAAGAACCCGAGTTTCTGTTAAATTTTCGTTCCAATGCTCACCTCGAACTCAGGTTAGATCCAGCTCTTCCCTGAGGACCAAGGACACACGTATCTGATAAAAGAAAAGCACTGAGGGCAATATTCATGAGCTACTTCACCTCTTCAGAGCTGGGAGCAGGCCCAAGAGTGCTCAGGATTTGATAAGAGAACGCCTTCAGAACAAGTTTTACCATTCATCAATTAATTTTAACAAAGGATTTTGCAGATGAAAATCAGTTTTCAAATTATAAGCTTTATTGTAAGTCACTATGAGGCAAGGAGTGCTCAAATCCAGGAGCAGGAAAGAAGGCTGGAAAATTCTCAATGCAAACATGAGTTAAGGGGCAGAAAACAACAGTTTTAGGAAAAAGGGATGGGAAGTAACGAACAGAGTTTCTGTAGGAACTGCTCACAGATCTGAGTGCAACAGGAAGCGGAGAAGGAGGGAAAAATGAAAGGCAACTACAGATGGTTAAGCCTTGCTGAGAAAAGATAAGGGCAGCAGAAGGAAGAATGATTTAATACTAGCTAAAGTGATTACAGAGAAAAAAAGGGCTCTTATAAATACACTGCGGCTGTGAAGGGGGAAGAAATACCAGCGAGAAATTATGACTGTTAATAAATAAGGAGGAAATCAACACAAAAGACTGCCATAAAGTGGCAGAGCACATGATTACTATCCTAAAAATTCCAAGCCATTGATAGAGAATTATTTTTCTAACAGGTACAGGCAATTAGGGAATTAATATATTATTGTAAACATTACTTCCAATGAGTGAAAAAAAAAGTATGTAGAAAACAGAAGTAAAAAGCTTCACTGATGCCAGTGATTTAATGAACATTTCATTAAGGAACTCTTTCTGAATGAGTGGGTTTTTTAGCTCTACAAAACTGGACAGCATCTATAGAGCAATAATATTGGTTTTGTTTAAAAGCATAATAGCATAAAAGCACTGATAAAAATACATATAAATAAAGAAAAACAGTAGCTTATCAATGTAAGAATGTCATCTCATCTTGGACAAACTCTCTTAGCACTGTAAAATACAATCAGTTTTCAACAAGAGTCCTGTGCAACCTATCATTGAAGACCTTTAAATCAGGTCTGTCAATACAGATCAAGTCTAAACCAAAGAAGTAAATTTGCAGTTGATAAAGCACAGACACAATAATGTCATATTAGAAATGTAAAACATTAACAGGGTTTGAAGGTTTAGCTACCCCAGTGAACTCAAGACAATGCTTTCCCCTGGACTCCAAGCATGATGCCACATCTGAAAGCCAAGATTTGACCAGGTTTTGTGTCTGCCATTTGGTAGCCAGATGCTGTGGCAGACTAAAACATGGAGGAGATTTCTCCATCCAGTGGACAGACACGCGACAGACACACTGCCTTGTGCTGCTTGCGTATCGCTGCAGCAGATTTTTTGGCTGTGCCAGGTGTGCCAAGGCACAGGCACCCAATGCCTACCTCACAGCAGTTCTGCCAAGCTCTGCAAGTCATACCCTGTGGTATTTGCAGATACAAAGCAAATATATACTCTTAATATACCCTTACATGACACCCTTCATGCAAAAAGATACAAGTAGTTACCAGCAAAACTTTGAAATTGCAGGTGACTACTGCAGACCCTTAGTGAAGAGGGATAATAGGGGAGCTTCAGGAAAATCAGGAGTTTTCTCTCTGATTTCATTCATTCATTCAAAAAGAATAAATGTTTACAAATTACTTGTGGGTGTTAACACACCAAATTCTCCTCACACAGAGGAAGATCATGTGAACGAAAAGCATAATAAAGGAGAAGAATATAAAAATATCAATTTATTTTAGCTCAATATAATGATCATCCATAACTGAACTCTGATTTGTAATTACAAATAGAACAAACTATAAAACATACAACACAACTAGCATACTTCAAAGCATGTGAGAAACAATTCATCACTGAAATAAAAGGCTCCAACTCATGGAATACCACTTATATGAGGCAGTGGTGTCCTGGGCTAGCAGTCAGTGCAGCCAGCAGGGAAATCAGCTTCATCCAAGGAATGACCAAATACTCTGAAGTCGAAATAACCCCTGAGATCCACATGCCTGAATTGTCATGATTAATTATTAAAATTCCTTTCACACTGCCTGAGTGCCTCTTAGAGACCTCAAAGTGCAGGGAAAAGAGATGCCCCTCCCCAAGGCTCCCAGTGCACCTTGACCACCAGGAGCTGCCAAGCATTGGCAGATGAGTGATGGACAACGTGAACAGGGCAAGCCCGTGAGGTGCCTCCAGTCAGGGCATGAGAGGAAGCGTGGAAAAAAAAAAGAAATCTTTCTTCGTTTGTTTGTGCAAAAAAACCAGCAAGACTTCTTATAAACGGATACAATCAACAACAACAAAGTCGAGGCACTTGCAACCTAGATCAAGTGTAGGGGGGTGTGTGAGAAGGAGCAAGATCAGTGAGAGCAGCAGCAGTGTTTGAGCAGAAAGAGAAGAGAGTAGGACAAAATGAAAGGGAATCCGCTTGGCTAGGGTAAGAGTTATGGGAGGCCTGAAGACAAAAGAACAAGAAGTTTAAACTAGAGGCAGTCAAAGGTGTCAGGACAAGGATTCAGAGAGGAAGGTAGTAAGGTCATCATGACAGGCAAGAAAGGGGATTTTGATGGCTGCCTTTCACGGGGCTTGAAGTAGAAGGTGGAAGCATCAGCAGAGATTACAATAAGCAAAAGAGGAGGCTACATGTACATCTTTTTTGCTTTGTTTTCTGTTGCAATAGGGACAAAAGGCCAGCCACGGTAAATGCTTTTCAGGAGTAATTAACAGGATTTAAACAGATCCTAAGTGTGCAGGCCACAGAGGTGGTGGTAATGATGCAGAGTTGCAGATATAACACTAGCAGAAGAAAGAAAAGGAGCTTCATTGTGTTTCCTGAAATTAGAGTTGGGGAGGGGCTTGTGCTTAAGAAACAGTAACACAGAGAAGCCCACACTAACACCAAGCCTAAACAAACCTCGATATCTGGTTATGGTGGGCTGCCTACAAAAGTTCCCAAGGAATGCTACAGGAAGCCCATTCACAAACCTTCACTGTTCACTCATACACAGGTGCTGTCTGCTGCTCTTATTTCAAGAAAGAGCACCAGCAGAAAGCACTGGAGAACAGCAGAGAAAATACACTAGGATGAGAAATAAAATTAAGGTAAGAGGAAGGATACTTGGTTAGAAAGGAAGAAAATTGAGCAGAGAACAAGTGTATTGTGTGATCAAGTCTGATCCCGAGTCCATCATAGTGTAATGCTCACATACAGCGAGCTGGAGGCAGATGGATAGACAGACAATTGTCCAAAAGATCCTGCTCAATGAGAACCAGAAGAAGACAAAGATTTGGGGGGGGTGATTTTTTTTTTTTAAGAAGTCATACTCCAAAAATACTTTTTTTTAAAGCAAAGCCATGTGCTACAGTAAGTCTAAGCTATCACACCAAGGTAAGTGACGGCTGGTCCACAGCTTAGTTCAGGTTATTTGTCCAGATCATTAGAAACCTCAGTAAAAGAAATCCACAAAGAAGGATGCAGAAAAATTATGTATTTAAACAAAATAAGTGGGGAAAGATGAGGCAGCCATCAGGGTATCAGAGACCAAAAGGACTTGGAACAGCACTATTTGTTGGGAGGGAAAGGAGGGGTTTTTTGAGGACAGAAGGATCCAGTGCCTGCTTTGTAGAAAAGCATGCAGGCATATGACCTGAGCATGCAGAAGACAAGCTGTGACAGAAGCAAGCAGGAAAAGCAAGAAAATATTTTCAGCAATGGGTCCCTGGGTGGTCCTGAGATTTCTTCTGCAGAGGCACGTGGCTGACATACATGCCAGGCACAAGCTAGATCTGGATGCTTTGAACACACGGTGCTGAGAGAGGAATATCGTTAAAGACAGAGTGGGCAGAAATGAGACGAGAAGCGAACTAATGGAGCAGGGAGCAGGGACAGGAAGGATGGGGCTGGGAGTGAGGTGTCGGGGATTTTGACAGACGGGAGGTCACAGAAAGGCCAGGTGGGGATGGGTGGGTGGGAAAGGGTGAGGAGTTTCAAGAGAAAGGTGGCGGTGGTCAGACAGAGGGAATTGGGTTGGTGGGAGGTCAGAGAGCGACTGCTTCCCCGTCCCAGAGGGTGGAAGGAGCGGGTGTAAATGTGTCATTTGCTCAGTGTTTCATGACCCTGTGTCAAAGGGCAGGATCCTTAATAGCACAACCATTAAAACATGTGACAGGCTGAGGTTTTATATGACTTCTTTATACATCCTTATTTTTTCAATGATTTAATATAAAGCTGCATTTTAAAAAAACAACAAACAAACAAACAAACAAAAGCAAACCCAAACATTTAACCAAGTTTACAGCTCAGAAAATAGATGTAGCCCACCTTAACATGTAAAAGTATCACAGTGCTTCAAATGGCCTTAAGTGTTGGTGTTAACAAGAGTAACTTGATTTTAAACTATCATTATTTTCAGCATTTATTGTTGTGCTCTGTCTGGTTTTGCTACATTTCTACTGCATTCAATAAAAAGCATATTACTTGTCCTGAAATTTAGTATCTATGCACCTAGCACCCTTTCCTACAAAGGGGATGGATTGATAAAACTACCATGGTAAGATTTGGACTCTGCACAAACCTCCTAGTTACTAGTGAGTGATATCAGTATGAGGGGGTTCTCTGGCTGAGGATCAGTGCAAGCAGGATGCACAGCTGTGTGATCAGGAGGACACTAAGAAGCTCAGCTGGCATGTATAAGAGATTTTGAACACTTGTAACTTGATTAAGCTATGATCAATCAAGATTAACGTGTTAGAAGAAGCTTCTGGAAGGTATGAAAAATACATTCAAATCTGCCTTTTTCTTCACACAGTCACAATTAATTTTAGTGCTGTTTTAAGGTTGGGATTTAACTTTTAAAGCCTTGCCTTTAAATACTGGCTGGTAAAACACAACAACTTTAAAGTGCAAATTCACAGGATGGTTTTATAAATGCTCTTTTCTCTTCTTGTTTAGAGAAAGTTAATTGCTTAACTGAATGCCGAATTTCTCTGGCAATCCCTTCTGGTCTTTTTCTCATAGTTGCTCAATTTTTGGAGCCACATCCAGTACTTTCCCCAGAACTAGCACACAAACACTCAATTCTTCAAATAATGACTAAGTGAAAATAAAATAACACGTTAGTATCCTTAGCCTCCCTGACACATGTTGCTTTGGACAAAAGCATAGATGTTGATCAGGGACTTCATGGTTGTATTTTGCCCTCTTGTGCATTTCCATGAGTTGGACTCACCTTCCCTAAATTCATGGCAATCTGCTTGCCTATGCTGGAAGAACAGCAGCACCTACAGACACCCACCACTGCAAGCACACATCACTTCTTATCAAAGCCATAAATGGGAAGAGCTGTGCCTCCTACTTGAAAACTTTGTTCCCTTTACAGTATACATTTCCCTCTCAAGCGGTATTATTAAGCCTATTTATAGGTAAGTAAAATGAATAGCAGAGAGCCTGCACAGACTAGGATTTTCAGGCATGCTGCAACCCATAACATTGTGTCTTCAACTCAGTTCATGAAGACCAGGGACAGCCATCTGCAGCCTGCAACACGCGTTTCTGAATCTTCTACATTAGTAATTGCATCAGCAGTGCTGGCTGAGAAGTATTGATTAGAAATCTCAATGGATTATTCTAGTAGAGATCAGCCCAGAGGAAGCCACATGGTGAGGCAGCGGCGCTGCTGGGAACTGAACCGATTCTGGCAGGTTCTCTCCCCCTCTGACTCACAGATGACTCTTCTCATCTTCTCAGGTGTCCGGGCAGCTCTCCTGTGGCATTTTCTTGCCATCAAATTTCCCCAAAATAGTCTGCTTATTGAATGGATAGTTTTAAAACAACTTTACTAGATGTCCCATAAAAGTAGCTGTTAGCCTTTAAAGAAAAGAACCTCCTGTTTCACACGACTAAACCTTTTTTTTCAAATGCCAGAATGAATAGTTACAATGAAGGAGGGAGAACAAAACCTTTTGAACAATAGTGTTCGAATTTTAAAGTAGAAATTAAAATGCTAATTCAAGCACAGTATCTCTCTTTTTATTGTTATTCCACTTACACACAAAACCCCTAAATTATAACTTGTATACAGCGGAGGCATTTATAATTAGCTTATTTTCCTGACAGGTTTATTTTTGTAGAATATCGAAATATTCAATTAAGACTTATTTCTCTCTGCTATATGGTATACTAAGGTAAACTGATACAGAAGGCTGGAGAGGATGGGGCTTGAATAAGGCTAATAGTCATATTTTTGTTATATGGAACAGAGGGAAGAGCTGATCTGGTTCATCATTTCAGCTGGCTTTTGTATTTTTTATTTTTTTAGGGGGATCATAATTACCACTTAGAGGGAGACAGTTGTATAATGGAGAACACTCATTTCACAGCTTTATTCCTTTCAGAGACACTTTCTGGCATCACAAGTCTCAGATTGCTCTAAAAAGACCCCGAGGAGTTCATTTATTTGCCATCAAAGCTAAGGGAGGAAAGCTACAGAAGCAAAAGCCAGTCTTTGGTTAAAGGGACAACACGCTGGTTCATTAGATTTGTAAGACAGGAGCACAAAGACTCTGGTCAGACTATCCTCAAGTTAGATACGGTCTAGAGAAGAAAAACTAGGGATAAGGGTAAGTAGCTATTTATATAGCTATAGCTACTATATATATATATATATATGTGTGTGTGTGTGTCCTAATGAAACTGTCTTGCTCTCTTTGCAACTATTTACAGTAAAAATTCTCCTAAGCAGTGGACTTCAGCAACTCTTTTCTCCTCCCATCTCAGTTGTAACCGTCCATGTGATGTTGCAGCCCTGGAGATATTTAATATCGCTGATATCTATCAGGACAGCAGTTGATCGAAATATCCATTTCCCCAGTTCCCCAATTCTGGATATTCTCCAGCCTCCAGAAATAAGAGTACATGTTTCCTGCTACTTCAAAACTGGTGAAGAAAGCGGGTTTTATTATGAAAGATGAGAGCAAAGAAAAATAGCAGCATTATCCGTTATTGTCCATCTCAAGCTTATAAAAGCATTGAGGCAGGCTCTCCATATTACAGTTAAACCAATGAAATGTTGTTTGGAGCTATAAATGAAAATTCCTCACATTTGTTTTTGTATTTCTATGTTTCCAAAGTTTCTCTTGGTAATTACTGACCATCTTTGTCTGACCACTTACTTCTAAGAGCTGAGACTTTCAAATTCTCATTATTCCAAACCTTGTCAGTATCACTGTGCTGTATTTTCCTTTTCAAGTGACAGAAGCAGCAACCAAGAACAGACCAACATCTGAGCAGAAAGTGCCTGTGTTGTGCTTATAACAAACGTATTGGTGAGGCTGTCTCTGGCAAGTTGAGTCTGTGTTTGTAGGAACCACATACTTCATTTTCCAGCCTTTGCTGAGGGCTGGAATCCTTGACAAGGTGGTGGTTGCTGACTAGCTAGAAATGCAAGCTTATTCAAATGTAAATGTGAATGTCAAGATGTAATATCCATATAGTACCCAGCTACTCAGTCTCCAAGTCATGAAGAAATTCAAGTGGGTTGTTGACATTCATTGGAAGCAGCTGAAAACCATTTTTCATACAATTTAGGGGATATATTACCTCTCTGGGAGATTTATTCACTTCAGTTGCAGGGAAAGGATGGATGATTTTTCTGTCTCTCTTCTTGCTGCCTGGGGAGGCATCCACACTGCACCATATTTTCTAGACATATCTGGTTAGTTATGTTACTTCATGCTGTGTCTTAATGTGTGCACTTCTTCAATGGTCTGCTATCACCCCTTTCCTTTCATTTAAACTGATGATATCTGCATTGTTGCTTTCCTGATCATGCTAGAGGAATCCTGCAGGAAATATTGATTTTCATCTGCTGGAACCAACTTGATGGCAAGGTTATAGTTTCCACACCCTCCCAATCTTGAGTATTGCATACCATGTACTAGCTCCTTCAATAAAGGTGCTGACCGGCATGTGAGCGATGTGCAAAGCTGAGCCCACTTGCTTCTCAGCTGGTTGAACAAGTGTTGTTGCTGTTGTTTCACAAAAAAAATCCTAACTCTGGGAAAAATTTACAGTGGCCTCTGATCAGCAGGAGGATTGGCTCAATTTGCTGAGGTCACGAAAGCTCTGGTAGGATGAAAATTAAGGACAGGAGAAGATAATCGGGAGAGACTGAATAATGGATGCAGCTCCTTATACAAATAATACTGCATCACACACCCCTAACAACTCAAGGTAGCCTGATGTTGGTAACATCAACCTGGGTAACATCACACAACAGCAGATGGGCAATTAAATGAGTATGCTGTCATCTTTGCTTCTTAATTTACATTTATTATTGTGAATCAACAGTTTTATGACAGTCGGCAAACTTGATAGTGTTCTCTGGTGAGATTACAGTTTGTTTGTAAAGGGTAACTGTGTTGGTAAATAGACTTTTGCAAAGCACTTCATTTAGAATTATAAAAAAGAATCATATGTAGATATCTGTGACACTTACTGACTTACAAATCCAGAATAATTGTGAATCAGGAATTGTGGTTTCTGTAAGGGCATTTTCAATGAGATGCTCAGATAAATATTCTTGGCCTGACACCATTGAACAACTTTATCAGGGGTCTGAGAGAAAATATAGTCTTTATCCAAATAAAGTCCACAGGCCATACAACAGATGAAAGGGCGAATGATGATGGACACAGGCTGACTTACAGAGTGATCTGTTTTGCCTGGTAGCTTAGGCTTTCTTGAACTCCTGAAGGGCTTTTAATACCACAATACCAAGTCATGGCAATAGCAAGAAAAAGAGAAAGAAAAAAACACTGTTCATTACTATAGAACAAGGAGCTTTGTCATGGTAACACTGCCTCAGAAAAGGATTTAGAGGTCATCAAAATGAGTTTGAAACCTGTAGCTAACAGGAACCGACACTCCTCTTCCCACTCTCCCCCAAAAGGGAAACTGTGTTAGAAGTCTACTAAGAGACCAGGGAAGAGTAATAAAACCAAAATCTGCATGGCAAAACCCTACTTAAGTGATTATGAAGCTGTTTAGCTGTGCATTGACTCCTAGATCAAACAGCATGAAGATCTTCTAGACGTGCGACCTGTCAGGCTGCCCTCCTGGGCAGCACTGGCTGCGTCACGTCCTGTCACCCTCTGCTCCAGCCTGTGCACTGCTCGAAAAACCGTCCCGCCACGGTTAACAGGCATTTCCTAGGGGAGGATCCCATCTGGCACTTCTAATTATTGGTGAAAGAGTCCTCAAAACATCCCCATTTTCAGGCTTAATCCAGCTCAGCAGTAGTGGCTGACACAACTCCTTGGTTCTGTATCTGAAAATTATCATCAGATAAAATTACTGTTGAAAGGGAAAACATTTCATTCTCCTTCTCATTGTTTCTTGACATAAATGTATCATTTGGCTTTTTTTTAATAGAAAAAAAATATTGAATGTTTCCCCAAGTTAAGCACTTTTCTGTACAACTACTGGTGATTTTACCATGCGGTAAAAAAAAAAATAAAATCTTTGTTAAGAGGTCTTTTTCATCCTATTGTGCCTTGAAAAAAATGTGTTGTTCTTACCTCTGCTGGGCATTGATTTGTTCTCATTTGTGTCCTCTTGCTTACCTTTTCAACTCACTATTCTCCCTGACATTGTATTTGTATCAACATTCTTATTTTTCATTTCATAACACATATGAATATACGTATATGTATACACATACACATACATATATGTGTAACTATATGTAACTAACTGAGGAAGTGTGGACTGGACGAACGGGTAGTGAGGTGGACTACGAACTGGCTGAAGGAAAGAAGCCTACGTATACATCTACGTATACATACACATACACATACACATACACATATACATACGATGGACTAGGTGACCTCTGGAGGTGGCTTGCAACATAACTATTCCATGAATCTATGATTCTACACACACACACATACATATAAATAAAAAATATAAATTGACCTGTTAATGTATGTGGGAAACTTTAATTTACCTGTTAACTTTGCTTCTCTGCCCGCTGCCCCAGACTATGGATAGATAAGAATACTCAAGCATTTGGTAAAATGAATACTTGGAATTTAAACTTTAAACCAACATGCATGCTCAATGAAAACAGTTTTTTCTCAGAGTTTAGTTAGTATTATCAGCTTTGTGAAAATGGCCCTTTTAAAAGCCCAGGTACATATATACATATACATTATCCTCAGATATACTTGTTTGAGATTTATGCTTTCGTCATATTATTATATGCAAAAAAAGATTATTTGTACCTCATCAACAACTGCTTTTGTGATGAGTTCCCTTTTTTCTGCAAAGGGCAGCTTTCCATTGCCACAGCTCCCTCTAAGCAGGGGAACTGCCCTTGGTTTTCAAAGAGAGAAGACATCAAAGTTCTGCTTAACATTAATTTTCCAGCCACATCGATGACATTTTCCAGGCACATGCATGGCCGCACAGTTCACCGAATCACGTGTGTCTGCTTTCCCTCACTGTTGGGATTTGCCAAAGCAGAGGAGACTCACAGCACCCAATGGCCCTGACCGTGCTGTGGTGCTGGCTCCCCCTCCAGCAACACCCCAGCACCTACTTCGGCTCCTCAGCCAGAACCAGTCCTCCTATCCCAGCTTTGCTCCCCAGAAGGTGCTGCTGGGGCCTCTAAACCTGAGCAGCAAAGAGTGACTCGGAGGTGTGCAAAGGCTTTCCTCAGAAATGTTGCAATTAAATGCTATCACCCCACACATGCGACTAGCTGCAGAGAAACTCTGCTCTGTAGTACTTAGAAATTTGAAGGACAAAGCTCCCACGCACATTTCTTGAACCTTGGCTGCTTGTGTTAGAACAAAGCTTCACATGTACACTAAACATAGCTGCTTAGGGAGGGTCTGCCATCATGTCCCCCCGAGCCACATGGTGGTAACAGCAGCACTTGGGACAACACCTACCACATGTCCATAGACATTGAAGACCACTTACATCTCAGTTGTCAGCAATTTGGAACAGGCTGTATAAACTCTGGCATCGAGCTCTAGTGGCCTCCCTCAGCTTGATGCTCGGGAGCTGAGCTGATGTTATTGTACACAAACACCTCAGCAGAAAGATGGCTCCTGATGGAAGAGAGCACTTTAATTTAGGAAACAAAAGAAAAATAAGGTTTGGCTCCTGAAAGCAGAAGCTTGAAGAAATTCAAAGCTGCAATGTGGAGCAGATTTCATACTGAGGAGGACTAACCACTGCGGTAATGTACCTGGGGACCTAGCAGATGATCTGCCTTTTCAAGTCTTTAGAAATCAAGTTTGGGATGTCTTCCTAGAATCCATGTTTTAGCTCAGCTAGAAATTATAGACTTTACATGGGAATTACTGAATGAATGTCTAAACCATGCACATGCAGAGGTGAGGCTCCATGCTCATAGCCATCCCTTCTGGCCTTAAAATTAAATTTCAGATAATTTCCCCTCTCATTTTGCATTTTGTGGTGATATAAAAATGCAATTTCTCTTGGCTTAAAAAAGGTAATACACACCCCCATGTGCTTAGAATGAGTTTAACTAAAGCTTATGTTTGTAAACCAGCCTTAATCTGAATTACATTATATAAAAGCTGTTCAATATTCAAATATTCAAATGCTATTATTTGAAGCAGAATTTTGCAACTCTGCAATAATGCTATGTTTTCATTACACTGAATATTTTGGTGGCAGTATTTAAAAGACTACCTATAATCCTTAGTGAGAGACTAAGGTGGATGAAATACAGAAAATCTTTCAAATTTACTTTGAATTTGTGTTTAAAGGGATAAAATAACAAAATAATATTAAGCAGACTTTCAAAGACAGAAAACCTCTCTTTTCCTCCAGACAATTAGTTTTACAAGGTCAGTTGAAAACCAAGTGCTTCCTATGCTTTTTGCAATACTTCCTTTTCTGTAATCATACACATTTAACACAAGCTGCAGTATGTCATTCAATGAGTGTCCTTCCACATATTCTCTTGACAACTGAATTAATCTAATACATATATTGGACACAATGATTTATATCAACTGGAACTATATGCTAATTATCCAATAAATATAAGCTCACAGGATTGCTGTGCAATGTAATTTCTGTAAAAATACATATTCCCCCAGAGTAGTTAGTAGACTGGTCATTTATGACATCATGAAATAATGACAACATTATGAGGAAGAATTAGAAACAAGGGACGCTTTACTACACATCTGTAAATTGATCTAGTAAGTATTTTGATCTAGTAAGTGTTTGTCTGGGTTTTTTTAATTACCATTTTTTCTAAAGAGAGCATTTGCATTTCTTGCTAAGCAAACAACATTTTTTACACAAGTCCTCTCTGGGTATTTGCTGCAACAGAATTAAATTCACAAATTGCAGTGTCCTTTTTTTTCTCCATAATTTAAAAATATGTTTGAGAAACCAAGCTTAGTGCTTTGTAAAAAAAATGTAGACTATAACATCTAAATATCCCATCACAAACATGAAATACTAAAGTATTGAATGTTTTTATTTCAAGGTATGCTGTCATATTTTAATCCAAACCTGCCTTTGAAATCTACCCCCTCTGGTACTCCCATCACTCCCTCCAAAAAGGATATTGTAAAATGAAAGATCAGTGATTTCTGTGGTTTGTGGTCTTTTTTTTGGGTAGGATACCAGGGTATTTAAAGCCCTATTAGAGAAGAGTCTTCAGGGTGTACATTTCTGCCCATTTACCCCTTTGAGGATGTAGAGGCATTATTCTGTGCTCTGCAATATTAAGATTTAGACACATGTAAATTTTGATTTTTTACTTTTAAAGCACTGGCAGAGTGCTCATAGTATAGGAACAGTTAGTTCCTTAGTTTTTGCTAGAAATATTAGGAAAACCAGCCAAACTAATTGCTAAAATCTTCTTTGAAGCTGGTAACAAAACAGCAAGAACTCTGTTCTCCTCCTGTTGCACACAGACAGAGCCTGTTATTTATACTTGTGACAAACAGTGCTGAGCAGGCAGGGTACCACACCACCTCCATAATTAAGATTCTGTGTCTCCAAGACACGGCTACTCAAATTATGGTTTCTAAAGTGGATCTAATCAGTGAGTCACATTTGTCTGGACCTCCCTGAGGTCCGGAGCAGAAAGCAGGGGAGACACAACACTGATTTGCTCACACACCAAACATGCTCAAGGAGGCTGGATATGGCTGAGCTGGACAAACATATCTGAAAAATCCCACCTGTCCGAATATCCTCCCCATACAGCCACAACCAATATGCCAACTACTGTGAGTACCTGCACATACTTCACATACTTCAGAGGGGGGTGAGGGGATGTCAGTAAAAATGACTCAAGTAACCTCATGCCGCAGCTTGAGCAGTAGGACTAAAGGGAGCATCCAGAACAGATAAAGGTAACACTGGATACAAAAGATGGATCCAATCACAACTTTGCTTTTTCATTCATCCTAGACCAAGGATGCCTCTTGGACAAAGACACAATGAGTGTGTCTTCCCCTTACAGTTCGTAGCACTAGGAAATAAAATCTTCCTTGAAATTCTTGTGCTCTCCTGATTTCTAGCTCACTTTTAGTCAAACATAGAGTGCAAAAAAATGTTTCTGATGTAGTTCATGAACAGTAAAAGGTCTTTGTCCTCCCACAAGAAATTCAAGCTCTGTGCAAGTTGAGAAAAGCACAAAAAATGTAGAATTACAGGAGTGAACATAAAAAATGCAGGGTCCTTGGAAGATGAGAGTTATGATGAAGGAAGAAGACAGCACTTAGCTGAACAGGCAAGCGCTAGGAAATGCATTGTCCCTTGCATATCCAATGATGGTGTTTGTGGTGGTCCTTAGACCCTGAAATAGCATACTCCACCATCCTTGAGGAGAGCTCCATCTCCTGCTGAGATGAGCGGTGCTCTGCCTCAGACAGTTTTACGGTGCCTGAGAGTCTTGACAAATCTGGTCCTTCAATTTTTTTTCCTGCTTCTGTTTTCCTACTCCTCAACTTTTGCTTCGCTAAAAAAACTCTTTAGTGAAATACTAGTATATAGCAATATAATCAGCATCCAATTTACCCCAGGGGATGGTGAGAGAAAAGGGAAGGATCCTGCATGCCAAGTGCTATCACTCTACTCAATGTGCAGTAGGCAGGTAGTCAAATACCATGGCTGTGGGCTTGTCACAGCAACAGATTAGCAGAACAAGATGAGATAGAAGGGCTGCCTTTATCTCCTCTGTCCATAAGCCTGTTATGAAATTGTGAAATATCGCAAGCCTAAGGACAAGAAGAGAAGAGAAGAAAGAGGGAAGGGAAAGGAAAAAGGGATGGGAAAGGAAAGGGGGACAGGGAGGGCAGGGGATGGGAAGGGAGGGGACGGGGAAGGGGACGGGGAAGGGAGGGAAGGGGAGGGGACGGGGAAGGGAGGG
>NW_010175278.1:0-12788 GCF_000695765.1 Mesitornis unicolor
ATCCTGAACTCCACCATTTCATGGTCACTAACCTTAACCATTTATTGATTTTCTCTATCCAATCTGCCCTTTCAAACCCATTCCCTTTGACCAGGAGGATTTATGAAAAGATTACCTGTGCCCATGAGGCCTTCAACGCTGAGATTACTTGTGCCCACGTGAAACTACAGCAGCGGGTAGTAACCAGTGGGATGTACAAGAACTGGCAACCTCTAATTTCTCTGTATTAATTCTGAAAAGGAACAAATACTGTGCAAGCTCATAAAAAGTGAAGTGATGTGTATGATGAAGATGTCTGAAAACTTCAGCAGTGTAAGAATTGGTTTGTTAAATTTCAGTCCAGAGATTTTGAAGTTGAAGGTACACCATGCTCAGGAAGGCCAATCGAAGTTGATAACGACAAACTAAAGGCATTGATCTACTCCAATTGGCTTTTAACAACATGAAAGATTGCTGATAATCTTAATATATCAAAACTGAGCACTGAAAGCCATTTAAAACAACTTGGATATGTTAGGAAGCTTGATATTTGGGTACCAAGGGGAGTTCAAATGAATTAATCTAAGTGCGTTGACATCTGTGATTCTCTCTTGGAATGTGAGGAAAACGATCCGTTTTTGAAAAGCATGATAACAAACAATGAAAAATGAATCGTCTACAACAATGAAGAATCAGAAAGATTGTGGAGTAAGTGTGATGAAGCAGCTCAAAGCACTTCACCAAAAGAAGGTGTTGCTGTAAGTCTGGTGGGATTTCAAAGGTATTGTGCATTTTGCATTGCTTTCAAGGAACAAAACCCTTAATTCAGATGTGTACTGTCGTCAATTGGAAAAATTAAATGATGCCATCAAACAGAAGTGTCCAGAATTGGTGAAACGCAAAGGTGTTTCACCATGATAATACTAGACCACATGCAAGTCTGGTCACTCATCAAAAACTGTTGCAGCTTGGATGATATGTGTTACGACATCCACCATATTCACCAGACCTGGCACCATCAGACTACCATTTGTTTTGTTCCCTACAAAATGGTAAAACCTTTACTGCTGAGATGAGTATCAAATTGTTCTTACAACTGTTTTTTGCCAAAAAAGATAAGAACTTTTTTGAGTGTGGAATCATGAAGTCTCCTGAAAGATGGCAAAAGGTAATTGAACAAAATGGACGCTATATTTTTTAATACAGTTTTTGTTTCCCATGAAAAATTTTCCTGGCATCTACCCAGAAAAAAAAACAAAACAGCCTATTACTTTTTGGCCAACACAATACATTTTAGCTGATTTAACTGTGGATTATAAATCCTCAGAAGCAAACTTTGTCTACCTACCTCTACCTACCTACCTATCTCTGTCTAAAGTATTCTGGAAGTTGCATACTTATGCATTAAAAGAAAATTAATATATGCAGGTAAATATTCCTGCTTGTCAATTTTCTGTCACATAGATGATTGGTCAAATATCTGGAATATTTTCAAAAGTAATACATGATTATTAAAGTTAGTTGGGAATACAGAGATGATTTTTTGTGTCTTCAGAATGTGCATTTGAAACTGAAAATAATGTTAATAATGTGTTTTATTTTCCTGTGGGAAAAAAGATTTTATTCTTCAAAGAGAAATAAGCCCAGATGACCATGTAATAAAATACTATGTTGCTTTACATTTTTTATAAATGTGTATATTCATTTATATTACATTTTAGAGAATTTATTTATTTAAAATGCCATTTTCAAAGCATTAAATTAAAATACAGTATTCCAGGAGGGTCATTTATGTACTTCTTACTGATTGAAGAAATATTTATGATTCTGATTTTGGTTCTGATTCTGGTTCGTGGAAGACTTTTTTATCATAAAGGAAAGTTCATGAGACAAAGATGGAGAAAAAAAATCTTTCTTTCCTGATTGTTCATGCTATACTTATAATTTAACCAGTGGTCAGTCTCTAAAACTTTTGAAATGGTTTATATCTAGATAGAAAAGTCTCCAGCTTGCTTAAAATTTGAGGGCAAGGCTCAACTTTTACTTACCCAGAAACATTGGATCATATCTTGAGTCATGACCTCAAGTCATGACCTCTCTGTGTGGACATAAAAGTAGCCAGTACTCAAGTCCTAGAAGACGCTGAAGCTAATAAATGCATGAAGGTTAGTCTAGGAAAGTTACACTAGCAATTCCTATCAAAAGCCCCACACTGTCAATGTTACTTTCAGCTTTTCTAAAGCTCTGTTAACAATTTTCACGGTGCTTTTCTCTCCAACAGGGAGGGTAAGAAATGAGGAAGGTCGTAATAGCATAGAACAAAAAAAATCCAGAAACTGTGTTGTATGAAGTTCTTAGTTGAAGCACAGTGACTCAAAAAAAAGAAACAGGAAGGTACAGGGAAATGTTACTTGCAAATGTTTTAATCTGCTGACTGTGAGAAATGGACAGGCATACAGCTGTTCCTTTTCTGTAACTCTTGTAGTTGACAAGTTCATAAATAGCATTATCCCTCTTCTCACAACATTTTTTTAAGCCAAAGGACATCAACAATTAATGAAACTTCAAATAATATTGTTTCGTGCCTTTCAAGTCTATGTTCAGACACAAATACTACATGCTCCCATTTCTTCTAGTGCTTATAATTTTAAAATATTTTGTACATATTTATCTTTGCACTTTTTAGAAGTTAATCAGAAAAGAAAATTAGAAATTATCTGTGGAGACAGAAGAAATATGTATAAGAGTCAAATACTAATAGTTCTGTTGGATATTTTAACATGGAAAAGTTCAGACATTATGCCTACATACATATACTCCCAACCTTCGTGATTGCTATGTAGTGTCACCGTTTAAGGCTCAGGGAGCAGGATTCTCTCTCTATTGTCCCCTACTCTCCTAGGGGAGGACAAAAAAAAGGGAATAGAGAAAAAAAGATGCTTCGCACAATATTGGAAGTTAAGATTGTAACAAGTTAATGAAAAACAACAGGGGAAAGGAAAAGGGAATTAATAAGGGACAAAGGATATTTAAGTATATACAAAACTCGATCCCAGTAGTCCTGAGTGGAAGTGTCCGAGCAGTGCCTCTTGGCAGCTGCGACTGCTGTGACTTGTCACCAGGGACCACAGTGGTGCCGGGAAGCGGATGGTGGTGGATGCTGCCGACCACAAGGAGCTAGGCCCAGCCGTCCCGAGATGCCACAGGAAGCAGCCCAGGAAACCAGGATAAGCCTACGAAAACCTTGGGCCTCATTGTTTTTTTATAGACTGTGGCCGGAAATGAGAGGGAACAGTACTGATCTCTGATCCCCAAAGGTCCTACAGACACCACCTGTCCTTCCCTTTCAGGCTGGTAACCCTTAAACCATAACAGTAGGCACACTGTGTGTATGATGGGACTACTCTAAACCCACATATACCTGAGAACATCCATAGAGGACTCAGATACTACACCTAAGAGAAAGCTGAGAAGCTAAAAGGAGGGTGTAAAGAATACAAAACTCTTTTCAGTGGTGCCCAGTGCCAGGACCAGGAGTAATAGGCACAAACTGAAACACAGGACATTCCATCTAAATGTAAGGAAATGCCTTTTCCATGTGACTATGACTAAGCATTGTCACAGGTTGTGGAGTCTCCACCCTTGGAAACATTCAAAAGCCACCTGGACATGGTGGCTAGTCAACTAGTTCTAGGTGGCCCTCCTTGAGCAGAAGGGCTGAATCAAATTATCTCGAGAGTCCCTCCCAACCTCAACCATTCTGTCATTCTATGAATTTGAATGCATTGAACATAGAACCCTACTAGATTCTTTTATATGAATCATAGAAATCTTTCCAAACTGAGGACCTGAAACCTAAATTCCATAAGTCTCTCTCTTAAAATGGCACTGTTTCATCTAGAACGCGTCTGGTTTGATACAAGCCACTATTGTAGCACTTACTAGTCACTGTGGGACAGTAGCAGGAGCTGAAACAGTGGGGGAAAAGGAAGTATGGAGGTGAAACCTGGACATATGACAATGCAGAGTGCAGGGAGGACCACAAAACTTCCTACAGGAGGTTTTCTTACAGGAAATCAGGCAAAACACAAATTATTTTGTTGTGTATACACAGGACAAATTATTTTATTCTTATTAACTATAGACTAACTACAACACAGATAATCAAAACTTTATTCCACTGAGTGTATGGCTATTTAGACTACCTGGCTTCTGAAGAGTCTACTTGAATAAAATTTTGTGTGTGTGTATTAGAGAAAAATATTCACTGTGTATTGTTTTCCCATGTTTGTGAATTACATACCTGTGTGAAAATAAAACTAAAAAAATAGCATGGACATTTTAAGTTTGATGACATTACATTTCATAGAAGTGAAGAAAAGAAAAAAAATACTTTTGTTTTACATTCTTTTCACTTTCTAACAAGAAAACTGGGATCCTTAGTCGTTGTAATGAGGAAATATTTTGATAAAACTACCAAAGAAAGGAGGGAATCCATGAGGAAATGTTAGAACCCTTTTGCAAATGCAAGTTTTATGTACTCATTAATACCAAAATTAAAAAGCTATGCGATTAAATTGCATGCATCTAGAGACATTTGAACAACTGTCTCTGTTTAAGGCTCAGAGAGCAGGATTCTCTCTCTATTGTCCCCTACGCTCCCAGGGGAAGGTTTAAAAAAAAGAGGGAATAGAGAAAAAGATGCTTCGCACAATATTGGGAGTTAAGACTGTAACAAGTTTAATGAAAAACAACAGGGGAAAGGAAAAGAGAATTAGTAAGGGATAAAGGATATTTAACTATATACAAAACCCGATCCCAGCAGTCTCGAGCGGAAGTGTCCGAGCAGTGCCTCGTGGCTGCTGCGACTGCTGTGACTCGTTACCAGGGACTGCAGTGGTGCCGGGAAGCTGATGGTGGTGGATGCTGCTGAGCACATGGAGCTAGGCCCAGCCGTCCCGAGATGCGACAGGAAGCAGCCCAGGAAACCCAGGAAAAGCCCGCGAAAACCTCGGGCCTCCTCCGTTTTTATAGACTGTGGCCAGAAAGGGGAGAGAACAGTACTGATCTCTGATCCCCAAGGGTCCTACAGACACCACCTGTCCTTCCCTTTCAGGCTGGTAACCCTTAAGCCATAACAACAACTTAATATACAATATAGGTGTAAAGAATGTAATTTCTGGATAAGTCACTGAAGAAAGCATTTTTGCCACAAATATTTCAAGAAGTGTACAAAAAAAAATCTGTTATTCAATTTACTTAAAGGTTTTCAGCATTCATCAGCTTGACTTGTAGCAAATATAGATTTATACTGTATCAAAGATACTTCTAGGTCTACAGATGTGGACCACACTTGTTGCTGCACTTGTTCTCATTTTAAGCATATAAAATATAAAGCTGAAATGACCAAAACCAGTTTCCAGCAGACTGGGACACATGTATTGAGAATATGTTAATTTGGAATGTCTGTGATTTCTGTGTCAGATTAATGAATTAATGGAATGAAAATCATATTGGTAATACCTACTAGTGGGACAGAGTGTTGTATAAAGTCAATGGAGAGGAAAATATGTGAATTCTGAACTGTAAATTTTGTGAATGGAAATCAGTTTTTCTGAAATGTGCAGTCTTTCAATTAGAAATATTCTTTTCATCAGTGCTTATATTCACTATTGACTTGAAGTCTTCCATACAAAATGACAAAAAAACCCAAAATCCACCCCCCTCCAAAAAAAGAGAAATAATAAAATAAACCAAAAAGCTGCCATTCACTATATCCTCACAACAGTAAGGCAAACAAAGAGATGGTCCTGTGTATGTCAAAGTCTAACTGAATATGGCTACAATCTGATATATGGTCACAGATACATGTTTTAAGTAATATTTTATACCAAAATTGCTTTAAGTTAATATGAGGGAAAATGTTGGAGGCTTAATGAAAGAAAATGGATATGTGTATATAGAATTGTATAATTTAGAATCACCACCTTAAGATTTGTGTAATTTAGAGAGACTACCTTAAGATGATATAGGGATAAAGAATGAGGAAGTACTGCGATGCGGCAAGAGAACGACTCAGAAGAAAACCAACCGGAAGCCGATGCGGGCAGTGACACGTGTGTAAGATAGTAACAAATCATGTATTAGCTTAGACAATATGGACACATGTATGTAACCAATATATATGCTTATGTAGGATGACTAAGGGATTTTGGACTATAAAAGTGCAGCTTCTGATAAAATAAAAGTCTTCGATTTATAACTCTTATAGAGTCGTCTCTGAGTCCTGTGGTCGTCTTGCAGGAAAATTTGTCAAATCATGTATTTATGTTTACCTTTAAAGATAAGAAGATTTAAAGATTAAAGATAAGAGGGTGGAGGCAAAGATATGAATAAGGCTGTGTGCACACGTGTGGGACTTTATAAACAGTCCTAAGTATATTACAGAAAATCATCTAGATGGTATTACTGATTAGAGTGAGCAGATTATTCCTCACCAGCACATCTACTTTTGATTGATACAGTTAATTGTTATTAACCAGTCTGTATTTTTATAGAACTATAGGGGTTATTGTCATGAAAGTGTACCTTAACATAAATCACATAGTGTTGTATTGTAGCATCAACTCTATAACAAGACATAGCAAATTATTGTAGTTAGTTTGGGCTATTGTATAAGACACACATTTACATGTAATATACCTTTGAGTTAAAGGAAAAAAGTGTTTTATTCTTGTATTCTAAAGTATAGTGGAAAACCACAAAACTTTCCAAACCACTGCACTGGAAATATCTGGAATTCTTCATGGTACAACATGCTTTATAAGTTCTGACTTATATATACCAATTAAAAATATATAGAAGTTAAGGTCTTTGTTAGTACACCTGAAGTATAATTTCTTCTGTCATTCTGAGAGATTCAAGTGCACCCTACTTCCCATGATATTAAAGCATTTACTGAACATTCAGCTTGAAGAAAGAAGTAGGCTAATGATTTACTACATAGACAAAGAACAATGGATGATTATGATGTACATGCCTCTGCCTACTGCTCACTCAGGCCTACCTCAAGTGCTATTTGTTTTGTTTATTTAATGCAATAACATAGACAAGAAGGGATAAAAACCTCAGCAATGGATAAGAGAAAATATAGACATTTTGGGATGCTTCAAAAAGCACAGAATTTTTATCTGCAAACAGCAGCAAAATATTTGAGATTTACAGTTCTTATTCTGTTGCAAGAATGCTGAAATGTTGCAAAAATATAATTTACTATACAAAGTTTTAATTAATCTATGAGTAAGTATTCAATGAAATGGAAGTCTAGTTTTATTCATTTGCACAGTTGTTTTATGTAAAGTCATTTTATTATACTAAGGATGGTTCTGATTTTATTGAACTATAGGTTCCTTCTCAATAATAACTTTTTTTCAAATATAAAGTTAAACAATTATTAAAACCTTGATTTAGCACATCAGTGCACAGCAGGAGACTTTGAGACTTTCTTCCATGATTAGACAATAGAAACCTGAAGACAAAGCTGAACAAGCAGTAAGAATATAATGTACTAAATATGTAAGTATATGCAAATACATATAGAGCACTAAAGGGCACTATTTATCTTATTAGATTTTGTAGGATGATGAGCAAGACTGTATGAAACAAGATTGACTTTGACATAGACAGTTTTTGTATCTTTTGAAATAGAATATGAAGAAAAGACAGAGGGATTCAGAAATTTACTGCTGCTATAAATACAGATAGTTTTTCCTAAGCTTGACTACTTTTTTGGTGAGATTTTGATGCCAGGAGGGATCTTTTTACTTAAGTCCTCTAGCTTCTGTGTGCTCCTCTTTTTTCTCTAGTGTAGCTCTTTTTGGAAATAATCTATTCATCACTCTCAGAAGAAGGACTTTCCGTCTATCTCTTTTTCCCTTCTATGGGGCTGGAACTTGAAGTCTCATTTAATTTCTTCAACTACAACTAGAAATTTGCCAAAAATACTGAAGCTAAGAACATTCCAGCCTAGGTAGAACATGACACACCTAGTACAGGAGCTAGGAGAGTTGGAAATCAAATTTTAGTAGTTTTTATACATTACAGATGTCCATGGAAACAATGACAAAATACTGCTTTTTCCTAATGTTTAGAATGCTATTCCTATAATATCTTTTCCTATTTTGTTCAAAACTGCTATCTGAATTCTGGTTTGCTGGTTTTTTTTAACAGATTGTAAGCCTGAGAATAAAAGCAAGACAACTGGAGATAAGGCATACATAAGCGTCGTTGTGCATACTTGGGTAACTTTGGATAACATCATATTAACACTGAAATCAACAGTTAGAAAAAGGTCATCTTAGACAACCAAAAGAGTTTAAACTCAGTAGTACTATCTTGAACAGAGAATAAGGAGTCCCAGGTAAGATTCCATGGGCATGCATGCATGTCCACTGAACATAGTGCTGTACTATGTTAAATGTAAGTGAGCAAGATGACAACTAATGTATCTGGAAGCTGATAAACCAGAGTGTCATGCATGTAGCCATAGAATGACTATCAGTGTAGTGGAGTGCTTGTGCTAGTGGATAGTATTTTATGGGTAGGTTAATTAGTTTGAGAGTGGAAGTAGGTTTGACAAAGGCTGTAATTCTGGAGTTAGTTCATTTGCTGCCTGTTAGTTCATGTCTTATGCTCCACTGAATGATGTAAGCATACCATTTACTTCTTTTGGTGTGTTAAAAGCTATGCGTGTGACAGCTATGTTGTAATAATAATATTTGAAAAAAGAATCCCTCCCTGGTACCCTCTATTTAATTGTACTTTAGGTACATCTTTTCTGTGAAGAAAGGATCCTGGATTTCTGGAGAAATTTGTCTTTATATTTATAGGTACCTTTGTTTTTCTTTGAAGATCTTTATTACTGAGGAGTTTTAATCCCTGGGTGGGTTATTTTTTGTTGTTGTTTGTGTTTGTTTGTTTTCTCTGTAATTCTGCAAGGATTTATAAACATTTTTCTGCAACTCAATGCGGATGCTGTTTTGACATTTGCTATGACGTATGCTTACAAACCTTGCTTACTGAAGTTAGTAGATGAGGCAGGACTAGACTGTCCTGCCTAAAACAAACTAGTTCAATTATATGTCAAGGTAGATACACAGATTCTACTAAGCTATGGAGGATTTATGATACATCACTAAGATAAATAGTCTGGAAACTACCCTTTTAACAAGAAATCAGCGTTTAACTAAACTGACTTGAGTCCAGAATAAAAAGAGACTTAGATCAACAGCTTGATACAGGTATGAAGTGATGAAGTTTGAAATGAAAAGAGAGGGTTGCTACATGTGGACAAGTGAATGGATGTGTCCACAGTGTGTATGGTAAGACTGACCCTTAAGCAACTACAACCTGAGCTGACTACATTTGAGTACATCAAAGTGTGACACTGTATATCTACCAAATTGAGTCCGAAAGTATCTCAGCAGGGTGCTTTATCTTCATAGAATCATAAAATAAATTAGGTTTGATATAGAATAATTTATTTTGGAGTAGGGACCCTCACTCAGGGCAGGACCAGCTTCAAAGCTGAATCTAACTTTGAATTTATATTAAATTGTCCAGAGCTTTGGGTGAATTTTACTTAGAGTGGTGTCAACCTAGGGACTTAATCCCTGCAGTGTAGATGTACCCTCAGTGTCATTGTTTCAACCCAGACATAGTAGCAAGCTGCCTTGTTCTCTGCCCCTTTCATAGTTACAAGTTGTCTTTCCTCCCAGGCTTTACTCTAACTGAGTGAGAGCAAAGACAGTCCAACTCCTGTTCCTGTGATGTGATAAAAAATGTGACATTTTGTTTGATATATGTGTATTTTTTCTCTCTCATACAACTCTTACTGGAAAAATATTTTCTTTAATTTCAGTGTCTTCTTCATCCACAAAGTCCCTACTGAGAAGTTCTGGGAACAAGAGGATTTAGATCTCTCTTCTGGCCTGAAAAACCTCTAAGTTATGCTACTCACAGCATATTGCACTGTTGGAGTAAAGTGGCTATATTCTTCGATGTATGTTAACAAGATAAGCTAAGTTAATTTTAAAAACTACCATAAGTCTATTATTTATCTGCCTATATTGTAGATAGCTAAGAGACAAAACCAAACACCTCATCCCACATTGGTGAGTTGGTGTACAGCTGGGCATAAGGATGCATTGGTATTGAGAGGAACTTAACTATGACATAAAAAAAGTGATGACAGAACTCCTTCTCTTTGGAAATGCAACTGAACAGTAATGAATCCTTTGCCTCAAGAAGTAAAAGGGGAAAAAGAGGAAAAGCAAAAACAAAAGAAAAGAAAAGCAAAAGTAAAAGCAAAAGCAAAATAAGAAAAGCAATCCAATATCACAGTTTTGTCAAAGAGCTTGTTATATTGACATTTTGCTGTTTTGCTCCGTCAGACTCCTGTTAGTATTAGCATCTCGAGGGGCAATGGAAGGGCGAGCATTATACCAGGAGAAAGGGTAGAAACTAGGAAATGTGTCCGTAATAATTTTACTTGTATTATTTGATTGAGACTTTTCACGTATAGTAGTTTTTTCTTTATATTCTCTCTTTTTTTTCTTTGTCTGTAATAAACCTGGACTAGAAGCACTTCTTTAATTATACTAGTAAGATTTCAATTAGAATAAAATCAAGTTTTGGCTTTACACATGAAGTATATTTCCTTTTTGCCCATAATAAGATTTTGAACGTAACATTTTCAGTAATGAACATTATTCTGGATAGTATGTAAGCTAAAGAAGATGAAACACCTGACAGGGTAGAGCAGGTAGAGAGACTTTTAAAGTCCAGAAGTAAGTATGGATCTTTAAGAAACAGGGCCCTTATGAAGATGAACTGTGATAAAATTACACTTCGTTTTCACCAGTTTTAAATAGATCTTTCTCCTTTAAGTGCTAATATAAGGTACCTTTGGCTCCCATCTGAATTGTTAGTGGAGAAGGTGGTGTCATGTTTTTCCTCCCTACATGTCAGTCTAGTCCCAGATAAAAAGAACAAAAGGGCCTTTTGAAAAGGATTCTTAAATAAGCATATTGAAACATATATAGTTGCCAAGAATTAGGAGTGGTTAGAGTGAACAAATGAACAAAAGAAGAACTCACCAACTCATTTATAATAATTGCAGTTTACACTTGTGTGCTGATTGCACAGCAATTGAACTTATGCGGCACAGGCTCTCATCCTGCTGGGGGCAAAGTCTTACAGAGGCAAACCTGAGGTTCCTGAGGTAATAGGAGCCAACAGGGTAGCTTCCATGAAACACCTCGGGGGAATGAAGGGGAGTCCATCTAAGGAGGTGACACAGCCGGCAACTCAGATGCAATGCCTCTATACCAATACACCCAGCATGGGTAACAAACAGGAGGAGTTGGAAGCTGTCCTGCTGCAAGAAAGGCATGACATAGTGGCCATTACTGGTCATGACTGGAGTGTGGCTATCGATGGCTACAAGCTGCTCAGAAGGGACAGGAGAGGAAGGAGGGATGGGTGTGTTGCTCTCTATGTTAAGAAATGAATACTGTGAAGAGTTGTCCCTAAAGAATAGCCATGAGCAGCTTGAAAGCTTATAGGTAGGAATTAGGGATAGAGACGCCTTGACATTTGTTGGAAAAGTTGCATGGCAAGCTGTAAGCAATCCAGGAGACTCCTAGAGTGCCTCGATGACAACTTCCTAAGACAACTCTACTCAGGGGAAGCAATATTGGACCTGATGGAAACCAATATGAGTGAGCTGATCAGGGATGTCATGATTGGAGGCAGACTGGGATGTAGTGATCAGGTGTAGTTCACTGTCCTAAGGCGTATGAGTCATATGAGATGCATAGTCAAGATACTGAATTTCAGGAAAGCCAAATTCCAGCTCTTCAAGGAGTTATTCAATAGGAACCCCTGGGAGACAGCCCTCAAGGACAAAGGAGTGGAACGGAGCTGGCAGATCTTTAAGGAGTGTTTCCATAGAGTGCACGAGCTCTCAATCCCCAAGTATAAGAAATCAGGCAAGGAAGGCAAGAGACAAGCATGGATGAGTTGAAAGCTGCTGGCCAAACTAAAAGGCCAGCTGGAACTGCATAGGCAGTGGAAGCAGGGACAGGTATCCTGAGAAGAGTACAGGGATGTTGCCTGGATGTACAGGGATGAGGTCAGAAAGGCCAAGGCACAGCTGGATCTGAACTTGGCAAGGGATACCAAGAAAAACAAGTAAGGATTCTACAGCTATGTAAACCAGAACAGGAAAGTTAAAGAAAGCATGCACTCCCTGACGAGCAACAGTGGTGAACTAGTAACAACAGACGACAAGAAGACTGAGGTTCTCAAAAACTTTTTTGCCTCAGTCTTCACTGGCAACCTCTTTCCTCACAGCTCTCAAGTTAATGACCCACAAGACAGGGACCAGGCAGAAAAAGTCCCTCCCAGAGTAACTGAAGATAAGGGTCATGACCATCAGAGGAACCTAAACATACACAAGTCCATGGGACCTGATGAGATGCATCCCAGAGTCCTGAAGGAATTGGCTGATGTAGTTGCCAAGCCACTCTCCATGCTATTTGAAAAGTCATGGCACTCAGGTGAAGTCTTTAGTGACTGGAAGAAAGGAAACATCACACCCATTTTTAAGAAGGGTAGAAAGAAGGACCTTGGGAACTATTGACCTGTCAGCCTCACCTCTGTGCCTGGGAAGATTATGGAACTGATTCTCCTAGAAGTTAGGCTGAGGCACATGGAAGACAGAGAGGTGATTCAAGACAGCCAGCATG
>NW_010175279.1:0-48905 GCF_000695765.1 Mesitornis unicolor
ACAAACCAAAATCAAGCACCACTCAGCAATGTCAAGGAGGAAAAAACCCAACCAAACTTCAAAGTCCATTTGCAAGGCAGGATCTACAGAAGAAGCCAGTACATTTCAGTAAGAAGTCTCACCTGGCCATAGGACTGGCTGCCTTGGGAACCCTTTAAAAAATAGACATGATAATTACTACCTTGATAAGGAGGCTTCTACAAAGCACATAATGTTTATTCAAACACAACTGCACAAATGTGTCCCAAAAATACTCTTCCTGAGCCAATGGGACAGAGCAGAAAGCAAGCAACTGTTAAATCTGATTTCTCTAGTCCTGGAAAAAGCCATAAAGTGAATCAATATGCAAACTGTCAAGCTTGTGCATGTTGAGTATGTGTGATGTTGAGCACTGGCCTCCCTGTGGCCTTGATCCCTAGAAGTGATACTTACCCTCTGAGACATTTTTCCAGTTGCATGTAGAGGTACAGAGAATACTGACAGACATTTGCCTTTTTTGGGTTTTTCTTTTTTCTTGTTTTTTTTTCCACCCTCCCTCAAAGAGGGGAAGTCTGAAGAACCCTCATACTGGAATTCATACTATGAATATTCTCAAGTGTTACACCCCAGCAATTAAGGCTAACATTATGTTAGTATTTGTTAAATTCACACACTTGTTTTTCACAGAAGTAGCTTTATCTGCATGGCTTTAGGTAAGGCTGAAAGACATTTCACATATGTCTGCAAATATGATTCTCCATTGTTCTTGATATGGGTAGGCTACTTTCATTCACAACTTTTGCAAGCTTGAGATATAATAGATGTGCATCTGAATCTACCAGTATGGGATTATGATGTGCTACTGAGCCTAGAATCACTTGCTCTCAGTGTCATGACTTTTATGCACCTTTCAGAGGACACAGAGAGTGGAATACAGTCATTTCACTTCAAATAATCACACATGCATTTTTGAGCATTCAGAAAAAAAAGTTTAGCACCAACTCCAGATGACAATTTAATGAACAGAAATCAGAGAAATAAAATCAGTGCAGTAATATCTGCATCCCGTGAAACACATTTACATGTGGAAAATAATTTATTTCCAAGTTGCGCTGGCCCTGTTTCACTGAAGTCTACAGGAATATTTCTAGTTCTTTTTTAACTTAACTTACCTGAACGTAAGTACTGCTGCTGCTGCTGCTGCTTTGCCCTCTCTGTCCAGTCTACACAGGAACAAAAGAAAAAAAGAGTTATTTATTTTTAATTATTTTACTACTAAGATATTTCAAGAAACAACCCTATCCTTGTATCTACCAGAGAGTTTGAAAGCCAGAAAGAGTTCCTTACGCCTTTTCTTACTTTTTACTTGCCATCCCCTTGTGCTAGAATGTTCAATACTTCAGTTTATAAAGAGCCTTCATAAATGAAGTGGTAAAAGTATTTATACATCTTGATGTCATTTTCTTAATGAAAATTTCATCATGTAATACATCATTGCATCATAGTGTGGTATTTCAAGTGAGTTTAAATCATTCTGCTCTTCAAATGTATCACCCAAATCACTATGAAACTTGTATCCATTTATATTAATGACTGATTTTTTCATGAATAAACACAACAAACCTTTGAGAAAGGCTTTGTCAAAACAAAAATTGGAAAAGCCAGTTACCATTTAACAAAAAGTAATTTCAGAAAATCTTTCTATTCCCATGAAGTACATGGATTATGACAACAATCAAATATTCGTCAGTTTTATTTATATATACACACATATTGAAAATATTTAACCTGTGTCATCAAAAAACTAAACATTTAAATTCAGAAACATAATAACAAGGAGATGTTATTCCTTTCTCTTCCAGTATTCATCACTAGTTATCAAAGAATCTAATGCTATAAATTTTGAATAAAATGATTTTCAAAAGACCAATTTCACTGGGGTAACCTGCGACTGATCTTTCAATGGATGTGAAAATGTGTTGTCACAGTCTGAAGGAAAGCGCAAACCATGAACAATAATAGGTAGGTTGAATTTGCAAAGCACCCAGAAAAAATATGCCTGAATTATATCCATAACGCTTTGCAAACATGTTATTAATGAGATTGGATTGTAGTCAACTTTCCAAGTGACTGGTTATCAAGAAGCAATGTTATAAATACAACAGCATACGAAAGTTCACCTACACACTAACTAGCAGGGTTTAAAAAATGCAATGTTGAACTAATTGTTTCTATTATAAAAACCAGACTTTAAATGAGTAGGGAACTGTGTAGTTTATGACTGATGTGTATTTGATTTAATATCGAGTGACATTCAAGCTGAAGTTCTAGAATTCCATCCGCCTTCCCAAGCGGACTGACATGGTTAAAATTTGCAGTTTTTGAGAGCACAATGGAATTAGCATACAGAGGTTTTTATATTTTATGACTGTAGAAAACAGCACCAATTGTCTTTAATCAGCAACCAAGTAGCATATCCACTTTGCTGTAATCACAGAATCATCCTACTCCACCACTGTAGTTTGTGGATAACTAAGATAACTAAGATAAGCTATATATACTTATTCATCAAAAGAGATGAATCATTATTTAGTTTACTGAGACAGAGCTTTGGTTAAAACTTAAGTATAACGGAGAAAGAATGTCTACCTGTACTATGATCCTAGTAGCAGAACTTCCCAGTCTCTGAAAACAAAAACAAAAAACCAGAACAGAGAACATTTAATATGAATTGTTTAAATGCAATGCAGTTAAACAGAAAATACCGAGTTATATTATTTCGCTTGGAAGAATAAAGGGAAAGGTTGTATATGTGATGTGCTGAGTATCAAATTCTTAACACCCAGCATTAAACTAGTTTATCCACAGCTCTGAAAGGCTGGGGAGGCAACCTGACCCTAACTAAGTAATTTTCTACACTTGCATCTGCTTCTATTATAGCTTATGTGGAGAGCAGCACATAAGCACAGGCTACGCCATTCTACACTACCAGTCAGCTTGGCTTTTCCAAATGCAGTGAGTGAAACTAAGACATCATCGTCCCTCCAACGTGTCTCGCTGCATTGGACATTTATCACCACACATAGGAATTCAATTCCTGATCCAGTCACTTGTTTGTTGAATTTTGGGCCATAAGGGACAAATGTAAAAGGGCAGCAGACACCATCCTGAGGCAACTGGTTTGATCATATACAAACTATATTGCTATTATAGAAATCATAAGAAAAAAGCATGCTTACCTGAGGGTAGGTATGACGCTGCAAATGAAACAAAACAATCTTTAACTATTTTGCACAAGGACTTGTCCAAACAGAATATTGCAGCAGAAAAACAGCACTATCTTTGGGATGCAATGTACAAAAATGTGAAAGAAATACATGCAAAGGACAGCATAGAAGAAATGCATCTTAATCTTCATTCAGGTTAGAACAACGTTCGATTACAAAATAGACATCAGAAAAACATATATACCAAATGTTACATCACACAAACTCACTTTAACCACCTTCAGGCTAAACTTACTTTTGACTGGCTGTGTAAGTTCCAGCAAGCAGAGTAGAAGTGTAATAGTTTAAAAATGAGAATGGAAGTGAATTTACAAAAGAAAATTCCAAAAGAAACAGAAAATAAAAACTATTCAGGAGCACAGAGGCCGTTTGCATTGAGAGACCTGGAATCTGCAGCTAATCCAATATCTCTGTAAGCACTTACAGCAATCATGGAACCGTGAGATTTGTAGCTATCTTACTACTGGCTTTACTAGAGCTACTACTACTGGAGATAATTATGCATCTAGGGTAAACCCAGCCTGCCAGAGTTGTCTCCATACACTAAGAATATCTCTGACAAAATAAGCATGTTGATATTTGAATGCTTTTAAAATCAAAATTCTGAGCATTGTAGAGAAAAACTGCTTACCACAGGTGGAAAAGGGTTGCTGTTGGCAACGACCACTATCTATAGAGAAATCAGAGAAAGATGTTTAGTCATAATAGAGTGTATTTGAATAGTTAAATATGTTAGGAAAATGAAGAGTACTGAATTCTCTAAATTTACAAACTCTGATAATAATGCTACGGATGATCACCTTCATAAAATACTACTTTTATAAAATTTTTAATGCACATTACCAAGCAAAGAAGAATATCTATGTATAAATGGTTTACATAACCATATAAGGAGAGAAAAGACTTGCTTCCAGTCACACAAGGACTCAGCTGTAGAGGCAGAAGCAGGATTTCATGTATTGTACTATATCCACCGGTCTATACTGTGCATCCTTTTTGATCTTCAACTTTCCACTCCAGACTGGAAGATCAATTTCTTTTCTTTTTATTCAGTATTATGCGGAAAAAAAGGCTCAATACTGAATTCATTCAAAAGAATTAAGCCAAAGGCAATAATAGTATCTTCTGTTCAGGTTTTAATTTAATTAGAAGTTTCCCCCTCCCAAACTTGTTTTGTTTTTTTTTTAAACTGAAGAGAGTTCATCTTTTCCAGTGGTGTAAAAAAAAAAAAAAAAAGAGAAGAGTTGGTGCTATCAGAAGTAAAGAATACCAGCATAAACCAGGGAGAAGTATTACACTTTTAAAAGGAAGTTATTAAAACAATAATTGCTCAGTATGTTTTAAATTCTTAAAACAATTGGAAATTAAAATGAAAAAACAAAATATCTATGAGGACATGAATGGGCAAGCTGTGTGTGTTTAGTGAACGGACCATAGTATTGGCCTTGAGCTTCATGGAGACTGAACTGAGAGGAAGAATCCATGTAAATATTATGAGTCGAATTCTACAGTAATATGAATTCTATTGATTTCACTTCCTTTGAGTCACACTCATTCTCCAGCCCCATCTGAATAATAATTACATCCATATCCTTAAAAGTCTTAATTACATCACAATTACTATCCTAACTTTTTAAAACAAATCTCCATAAACATGTATGGAATTTTATTTAATATACAGTTAAGTCAACTACCAGCAAAAGCCACCACAAGACAGCTAGTTAGTATAAGGCATCTAAGAACCAAACTGATTCAAATCATATGAATCAATCTGGGTTAAAACCTTGAAAAATCTTAAATGGTGAAGGGAACTGTAGTGCCACTGCAATAAAAGGAGTCATGCCAAATTACAACTGTAAGATTATTTTTCCTCCAGTTGTAAAAGAGTGCTTACCTTCTTACTGGAATCTGAACTGCTTGAAGGGACAGACTATAAAGAACACAGAACAAATTTTTCCTTAGGTAAATGTAGGACAGCACTATCACTACACTATTATTAACTACAGCACTATTTTCCACGAGAATGTTATCGCTAACATAATTGCCTTAAAGTATCAAACAAAACAAGATTCTGAAGGAAAATATTAATATATTAGCAGTTAATAAATGAACAACTGAAATAAACCAACTGGTTTAATGTTTTTCTACAAACCTCAAGTATTTTGCTAGTTTTACACAGCACTGTATAAAAGCTGCAAATGTTTCATCTAGCATCAAATTGGAAGTTCCTTTATAATAATAATAATCTATTGGTAGAAAATAACCTCTTCTACCTTCATCAAAGACAAAACCAACCCAAACTCCAGAACCCATCCCTCTAAAACTAGAAAACCTACCACTGAAATATAAACTGGAATAAATGAGACATGAGATAAGAATAGAAATGTTTTAAATGAAGCATAAAATAACGTGCAGAGAAGTTTCCATTTCATCAAACCATATGTACATTTACATAGGCAAACAGCACTAAAGACACTTAGAATTCTTAGTAACTATCAAAGAAAGCACTGACTGTTGGAAAATAATAATAAAAGTAACTGGTGTTCATTTACAGAATAAATAAAATTGAGTTTCTATGTGAAACAGAAGTAAACAACTTCTAACCAAGCTGATACGACAACTTACACTAAACACATAACTCATCTGTTGAATTTATTTCCAGGTAGGATTATTACTTAGCCATTTGCCCTCCTTTATCTCCTTCCATAAATTTTACTATTGCTTGGTAAAAGTTGGGAGTAACTGCTTAGTTTCTGAATAACTTAGTAAACTGAAAACACGTTGGAAGCACATAGTTACCTGGCCATAGGTAAGACCACTGCCGGATGCACTCTGAAATAAAAACATAAATCAGTTATTTTTCATATAATAATTTCTTAATCATAGCTAGAAGTCATAGCTTTTTTCCTTAGAGGCTGTATGCTTCAAAGCAAACTGATTTTATCTATACTTAAATAAATCAAGGACAATAGTAAAGTATACTGAAAATGCTTAAAGATAACTGAAGTAAAAATTTCCTAACATTGTACTATGGTCATACAATTAATGCTGCTCTATCACAATTTAAGTTTACACTTCAGTTAAACAAAGGTAAAATATATTTAATATTTAGGAATTAATATAACTAATGATGTATTTAAAGTGAAGCACATGATGAAGCAGTTTCTTGGCTAGAGATTTAGTTCCTAACAGGCACTAGAGAGCATGGTGTCTTTCTGATAGATTTCTTGCTTTTGTGATTTTAAAAATGGAAATTATGTGAGATTTTAAAATAAATCTATTTTCAGGTGAAAATGAAATAAATGAGATTGACAATAGAAGTTTATTTACTAATTAAAGAATTACTGGACACTAAGATTTGTAAAAAAATATTGCACCATATGCAACACCCAAGGACAATTACTCTAACAGATAAAAAGCATTACACAGTAAGAATACTGACATTTTGCTAGGATAAAAAAAATAAGCGTTTATAGTAGGAGATGAGAAGCCTCTATAACATAAATGATTACACTTTGAGGAAGTGACAATGTAACACCTTTTAATTTTGGTTTTTAATCTCGGAATAATACCTGGGATTACCATTTTCCTTAATACATTTAGGAAGATTAATACAGCTCTGTAGAACAGAATCAAATGCAGTTTGCAAGAAGGACATAAGTGAAGAAGCATGGTAGTGAACAACCAGTAAATAAATATATAACCAACTTACATCTAAACAGCCCTGTAGACTATATGTACCAGCAGCACCTCCCTAAGAAAAAAACGAAACCAGTTATTTCTCTTCTATAGTTGCTCAAGAAGAAAAGACACTCTCCATGCTGCCTCAGTTCTGAAGACCCTTATGTAGAGCATGTAAAGAACAAATGACAAGGAGAGCACTGTACTCTTCACTATTAATGTGCAAAAGCCCACGTGTGAACATAAATGTCAGGCACTCAAGCACTTCAGTATATGGCCCATCCTGTAAGATGAGTGATATGTAAGTGCAACAGATAACTTCCTCCAGTCCTTTTCTCATTATTCTATAGTCTATACATTTTTATTTATTTTAATATGTTTTTGCCAAATGTTTAACATAATTGAATAAACTGCAATATTAATCTTCTAGCTCTTTTCATTATTTTTTATTTGCAACAGAAATTATCACATAAACACTGATATAAATAAAGCAATTAAAAGCTAGGAGTTACTATAAATATAGTTATGTTGGGGACAAAAAAGTAAACATAAGAAAAGTGCTTACAGGGCCACATCCGCTCTTGCTTATTGTGTACACTACACCATTCTGAAATAAAAACAGAGGTAAATTAATTCCATGAAGGGGATAGGAGCATAAAGAAAAAAAATGTGCCCTGCTGTTTATGGCATGAAACGCTGTGCAACTGACAACGTGAATGTGCAAATCTGGGATAAGAATGTACAGAGGTTAGCAGTTCACTGGCAACTGGCTGTAATAATTCTAATTTAGTGTGAGACATTATCAATCATCTGGATTTCACAGGACGTTGTCACTGGTCATGCAACCTTGCAAAATCCACAAATTGTTTTACTAAATGGTCTATATTTTTGAAAAAAATAATAAATTCAGTGAGTTGTGTCAGAACACAGAAAAGAGTACGTACTATATTTGAAAGAAATACAATGACGAAAATCAGTATTTAATATATACATCAAAATAAGGTATTTTTCAGAGTCTGGTAATTCTAGCTACAAGTAGTGAAGATTGAACAAATGGACTATTACCAGATAATTCACTAAGAAATGCAATTACTAGTAAGCAGTAAGAAATACATCCTTGAGAAGATCAGTTCAAGAAACTGGAGACATATGAGAAAGTATCTGACAGTTCAAGTGCAAGCAGACACATTATGGTGGTGGAGATAATTAACTAAAATCCACATATACATTTCTGTGACAAAAGAAGTGACAGTGATCAGTGAGAATGCAGACATACATATCCCAGAAGTTTTAAAAAGCTGACCAGACAGTAAAATGCTCAAATTTTCAACTGCAAATACAATCTGTGTGTTAGAAGTGATACAGATACTATACTGGAGCTTCATTACACACATGAATATCTGGTGAAGTTTGGAGAAATTTTGCAAATTTTTGTGGACAAGACAGTAAAACACAAGTATAATTAGTTCTCTTATTTTGATTATTAAAAAAATAAGAAAAATGCCCAACAAATCAATTAACAATAAGTACAATTTCATTTTCATCACGCCAGATCTCTCTAGAACTATAAAAAAATGGTTTGTGACTGTGTTTGCATGCACATGTGGACAAACAGGTAGGAATTCTCTAGGAAGATGGAAGGAATCTTTTCTTTTTCCTCAAAAGGGTTAAGTTAATGCTTGATACAAATGATTAATGTGTGCAGAGGTGGTGAAGCACCTTGTAGGTATGAATAGTGACAGCAAGCTGTGACAGTTCAACAGACTGTAGGTAGTTAAACCTGGCCCAGGTACTAAACGTACAGTTTACTGAATGAATAACTCTGGCATTCTGTGTTAACTAGCAGAGATGATATTTCAGTACAGTATTAAATCACCTCTGTACTTCGCAGCTACAGAATTTTAGTTGTTCAAGGTTATCAAATGAAAATGTACAAATGCTGGAAGCTGGGACTCTTACCTGACCACCTGAATAGCTGCTCTGAGAGGAACTGGAAGGTCCAACCTGTAAAGAAACCAAAACGGTATTTTTTATTTTGCAGAAAAATTATTTTTATATAAATGATTTTCAGGAAAGAAATATTTACTTGGTGGGAAGAGGAAGAACACACAAAGTAGTTTTCTGTGAGCTCATTCCACCAACTGATACTATTAAAATTATTTCTGGGATCTTTAAGGCCAAGTAATTAAAACCAGCTGGTATAAATGAACATAATTCTGCTGCTTGCACCCTTTTTTATCTGTCCTCATACACTTGTCACTGAGGAGGAGACATTCACTGCCAAGACCATTAAAAAGTAGATGAAAACTTTTTACTGATATGACTCTGCAATCACTAGACACTACAAAATGTAGGGCATATTTGCTGGGAGGGAGGAAAGAAGAAAAGGAAGCTTCTTCATTGGGCCGAAAGTGATAGTTTTCAAGAAAAAAGACAAGTAGTTAAATTTTAAATCTAGATCATGATCTGCAGAAGGCAAGGTTTCAGAGCTGTTGAAATAACTGGTTTTGAAAAGCAAGCAAGCATTATGACTAAAGAGTGAAGACAGGAAAAAGAAAACTTACATTAGAAAGTTACTCCAGATTAGCTGGAGGAAGAAATGGTAACAAGGCCAACAATCATTTAGAAAGTTTGGGATTTTAATCACCCAAGGTAAATTGCGAAAAATAAAAATAAACTGAGTGACAAGAGGGACAAAGGTGTGACTAGAGGCATCTTTTGACTAGGTCTTGAGATCTTGGGGCAATGAGCAGTATGTCAATGACTTCAGAGAAAGAATATTTACCATGATGCATCGGCCTTGTGTTGTGTAAGTCCCTCCACGCTGCAAGAAAGTACAGGTTACAGTTACTGTTTATTGACTGGTGTATAAATACAAAATGATTTTAAACAGGAAATCAACTGAATTCACATTCATGCTCTGAGTGAAGAAGTCAAGTGTTTCATTGCTTACAATACTTCAAACATTGTAACAATCTGACCTGAGAACTGATTAATTAAAAATAAAAACTGAACTAATTAAAAATAAAAATAGCTTCAAAACTGCATACAAAAATGTAAGCATAAACGAGGTCTTGCTAGGATGAATGCTAATTTGAATGGTACTGTACAATCTTCATACTACAACCATGAAACAACTGGACCAGTAGGATTAAAATTTAGGCAACTGAAAACTTGGAGATTGAAGAAACATTGCTCTTACCTTGTTACATTCCAATTCTATCATAAGCTGTGAAAAAAAATAGAGCATATATTTTAAAATTATTTACTGGGGGAAAAAAAGGGCAGCTTATTATAGGAAACAGGAAATCTATTTGGTGAAGTGAGGGACAAGACAGGTGTTCACTCTTGGATAGATCACAAGATGATAAAAATCAGTGTTGCTACAGTCAAGAACCAATGCAATAGACTTGAACAGACTTCCTTTACTTTAGCTGCCTATCATGTTTAAGTTGCTTCATATAAGCATGATTCTTGGCCAAAAAATAAGCACACTCATTTTTAAGAACATGCTACACAGCCATATTTCCCAGAGCCTGGAGTAGCAGCTAAGAACAATACAGTACAACAGAAGCTCTCCTTATGACCAATTTCCTTTGACTTTATACTATGGATTGTTTTGATAACTAGATTAGCTTCCTTATTTCTGTGGGGGGGGAATATTTATTTTATTTTTTCATCAATTCAGTAAGAGGATTAGGCAGTTAAATTAAAAGTGTGGAAAACATCTAATGATTCTGGTCATCTTAGCTAATGAACACATGACATCTATGTTGTGTGTCAAGTCAAAGATATTTTCATTTACCATATTAATTTCCAGTTTGCAAATGCAATCAAAACCTACCTTTCTTTTACTTCTTCCTGTCGCATTAACTGGCACAGAAAGCATAGGTGTGAGAGTTTTGCTTTGAACTCCAACCCAAAATTTATCTAGATCTTGAACAACGGTTGCACTGGAAAGAAAACAATAATAATCATTATTTTTCTGTCAAAATATTTCAGTATAAAATACCAATAAACTCTCCTTGCCCCTGCACTAGCCAACAAAATCCATTCTATTTTGACTTAAAGGATATACAGTACAAGTCTGAAAAGAACAAAATAATTTTCCATAACAGTTTTCCGGTTAATATACTATCATCCAACATCATTGTGAAGTTCAGTAAAATATAAGCTGAGAAGGAGCAGAAAAGGAATGGACACTATTTGAAAAAAAACCACTGACTCCAGTTGGGTGGAGGGAGGTATTAACTCAATGTCCATAAAAACTGCCACACCTCTTTTTCACTCCAACAACCTGTATCTATGATGGCGAACAGATTTTCATGGCATTAACAAGTGGAAGTGATTGTGGTTTTAATTTGTTTTCTTTCGCCTCTTTTTTCATTCCTCAAGATTAATGAAGCAAGGCCAAGGTGCCCCATAAATCTACACTTTAAACAATATCAAGCTATCAAGTATTTGGATATTTTCCAATTACATTAAGTGTGCATTTTATTAGACTAGGTGATATTTTCACAAGCTTCAGATCTGCAAGAAAAGCAGCATTAAATATAGGATAAATTTTTCTTCTGCTGTTTTCAGCAGTTAGTTCATGGGCCATAAACTTTTTAAATTTTTAAATTTAACTTACAAGTGTCTACATCAAATTACCATCTTCCACTGGTCAAAATGAAAAAAGTTACAACTTAACAGAGTTGGCACTTCATTTATTCAGAGAACCAGTTACATTTATATTGTTGCTCTTGTAATTAAAGAGGTAAAAGTGTAAAAACTGAATACTCAAAGATCCATTAATAATATTCTGCTTAATGGAATTATTTACATATATTAACATATGTAGGACAGTGTTTACAATCTATAATTATACCTTGAAATGGAAATCATGTTCTTTAATAGGCACATGAGAAGTTATGCCAAAATATGAAAGAAATCATTATTGCAGCAAGACAAGAACATCAGAAATAGCAACCCAGATCCACGACAAAATAATCCATAGAAACAAAATTTTAAGGGAAAAAAAAAAAAAAAGGAAAACCAGATATTTACATAAATCGAAGATCTCTAACGTCTTTTGGAGCAATCCATTTTGTTGTAACTTTCTGCTTCACATCGGAATTTGCATTGCTTACTGCTGAATTCTGCAATTGAAAAGAAATACATATAATTATATAAGATGTGAAAGTGACTTCACCTGTATTATTAGTGTAACTATCTCTACTGTAACAGGTAATGCTGATGTCCTCCTAAAAAGTGCCAGGTAGCTTCTTCGTTAGATTTGTATCACGCATAGAAGACACAGGTATTTCTTGAAGAAGTCCAAATCATTAAACGCTACAGATGAAATACCTTTTCCCTATAAATATGCTCACTTCTATCAATTCTGATTAAAGGCTTTAAAAGGAAACCAAGCATAAGTATTCCCAAAACTGAATACATACCGTCACATTATGACATTCCAAGCCTTTAGTGTTTGGATCTGTAATGTTAAAAGTACCAACAGGATCATCTCCTTCTATTTCTCGAGCTTGTAGTACAAATCCTTTAAAACCACCATCCTTAAGTGCTTCCAGAGTTACTGGGAAAACAGACATTTTGAGAAATTTAAGTTTCATACACAACTAAATTCTATTAAATTTTTAACAGTAAATTTCCCTCACTCCAAAGCACAAGACTGTATGTACAGAAATTAATTTAAAACTCTTATAATTTTAAAAAATGTTTGCACTAATTACAGTTTTTATTATCAAGGAAAGGGAAAAGGAAAAAAATTGGGGAGGCATTTCTGTGTAAAGTAACATGAAATATATGATTTACTGACAATTTAAAACGTAATTCTACTGTACAAATGACTACAACTTCCTTACAAATCTCATTTCCTCCCCATGCATACTCAGAATATTGGCCAATTGCCCTCTTGACCACAAGATTATTTATTTTCTGTCTAATTAGTCCTATGAAGGACTAATGAAGGACTATTTTTAATAGCTAAGAGAGAAAGAGAATTCCATTTTTTTCTCCCTCTGTTTCACAAGAAAAGATTTAACTTTTGCCTAACACTGAATTTTTAATGTGTTATAACTGGAAAAAGAGAAACTAGACAGTTTGGCTCTCATGTTCTATATTAAATATGAAAAAATAATGAAGAAATACTCAATTTTCCTGATTTCTTTTAACCGAGAAAGCTTAGAAAAATATGGATAAGAGCAGTTTCCTGTTTTATGTATATCCAAATTAAAATTAAATTTCAAAAGGCAAATCAAATTTGTTATAATCTATTATAAAACTTGCTCTGCAAATGCCAATATGATGTGCTTTTGCAAATATAATCAGAAAAATGGTTTATGCCCAAAAGTGTGTGTAGTCATTAAAAATAAGGACAGAGAAACTGGCCATGACACAGAAGTCAAGGCAAGGGCCAGTCATACTGTGACAATTTAACATTTCCAAACACCTGCATAATTAGCATTCCAATTTGTCATCAACTTTCAGTTCTAATTCACTAGTTTTTCACAGGTCTCCCAGAAGTGATGACATTCAACACTTGGATGTAGTGTTAAATCAAACACAGATGCTTATTGTATGAGTCTCTGCACATGGCATGCCACAAGGGAACCTGCAATACATTCAAATGGAAGGGCAACCTCCTGCAGCTCCCTGAAACCAGGTACTGGATGCTTACAATTGGAAGTAATAGGAAAGTAGTGCTAAAGCATGAAATCATGGTTATACAAAAAAAAGGAGGGGAGAAAGGGGCAAAAAAAAGGCAAAGAAAAAGGGCAAGCTTAGTAGCATCTGGGATCCAATATTATTGTAAAATATTTTTTTGGTTAATCCCATATAACCTCACAGAACAGTCTGCATATACTTAAATGCATCCATCGTCTAACCATCATCTTGCTGGTAATACTGTTTTAAAAATAGCTACTAGTAACCAAACAGCCCTCCAATCCTTGAATGAGTTATTCACACTTTATTTTTTTTTTCCAAAAATGGCATCTATAACAGGACTCCAATGCTTCTTCTTCATTCTTCTCCCTACATACCACTCCTATGGAATCACAGCCATGCTACAAGGTTGAGCTAAAACAGCTGAACAGCAGCTACTTAGTCAATAATGCTCTTTTTCAGCTACTGAGATACAACAACAGACATGTGATGGGTTACAACTCACTTCCACTTCCATGCTGCTTCTAGGAAATAACTAGAAAAAGCAGCATTCACAAGCCACTTAAACTGTGACAGCACCATGAGATGGCATCACAGCGTGGAGAAACAAGGCTGTCACGGTGTTCTATCCAGAAAGCAATTTGGGATTACAGAGATAAAAAGGTGGTTTAAAACACAATAGCTCCACCTCGTGCAATTTGATAACATCTGGGATGCAGCTCTTAGAAGGACGACTCAAAATGTCTCACTCGCGAGCTGTCTTATTTTCCTGTAAGATGACAGCATGTGAACACCTAAGGAATAGGATCCTGTAGTATTGCAGAGGCCTGATACAACAGCAGATGCTCAAATATGAGCAACTAATTATTAGCACAGCTTGGCCAGCTGTCCTAGTTCATTTTAATTTTGTCACAAAAATACAGAATGAAGTTAAGATATATTTGATAGGGAAAAGAAAAAAGGAGAGAATATATTTTCAGTTATACAAATATATGCATAGATCTGCATTAAGAAATGTAAAATTTTAATGTCAGGTGTAGATGAATGAGATTGAAATTAAAAAATAAATTTAAACTAGACTGAGAGGGAAACGGAGGAATTTTGATGAAGACCGGTAATTCTGGGAGACACAGGTGAAGATTTTATATCATTCTGATTACCTACCTTGGATTTCATTTCCTGGCTGAAAGACATCTACTGATACGGCAATAAGAAATGGTGGTGCAGCCATCTGTGGTTCAGCTTCATAGTTTGGTAACAGAGAATCACAATCAATTGAGGTATTTGGCTGTGGAAAACCAAGGATTCTGGGCAAAAATATCCCACACAACAAAAACACAAAGCAGGAGCACCTCCTCATCTGTGGAACAAAAGACAATAGAGTTTATAGTACCTTCTTTTTAGTAGTTGCCATGGTTGACAAATATCTGCTTTTCTCCAGGGTAAGAAACAGAATCTAGAAATCTGGGTTTCTATTGCATTAATGTATTCTGACGAAAATTAATACACTATATACACTGGCAGAGCAGTGCAATAAATGACACAAATATTTCTATTTTAAAATACTAATTATTAATGGAAGTTTAAATTCTCTGGTTACATGACAGCAATCCATTAACAGCCATGTCTGCTGCATTACAGCTTTGGATTAGGAAAGGCTTTACGCAACCTTTCTCATTGTTGAGCCAGCAGATTCAGGGTAGCTCCTTCATTATTCAAGAACTAGGACACAATCCTTGGACCCTCAAACTGCTTGCTGTAGATATGAGCATGACTAGCATGCTGTCTTTTGAATGCTTCCCCTGTACTCACTTCCAAGAGTCAGACAAGAAATCTATTAAATGCCCTGTAGAACTCTTAGAAATTTTTCAAAACATCTGTTTCCTGAAGGACTTAACAAGAGACTTCTGCAAATTCCTTTGGAACTTCTAAACCATTAAAATACTAAATTGTTAGTGCATGCTTCTTATGGTTTAAGAATAAGTTATACACAGTACAAAAATTCACAAAAATAACTGAGGCAGGACTGTACTCCAGTCTTCAAGGATTGACAGTGAAAGAAAATTTATTTTCTCTATAATTCACTTGTAGTACTGACACTGATAGTAAACTGTTTCCAAGAAAGAAAGGAAACACTTCCCAGCACTATGTCTAAACATTCAACCATGGCATCACATAATTTGTGAGGCCATTACATCTTACGAGTATGTCACTGTTCCAGTTACAAAAATGCTGATGCCACTGTTAAATCACAAGAAGTATTTAATAATCCTGCTTTTCATGCCTGTCTGCTATTGGATTGCCTTGTGTGATACAATAGGCTGTAACACAAAAAGGAAACATTTCCCAGCACTATTCTCAGGTGTTTAATACCAGATTTTATGGCCCATGTTCAAAGTCTAAACATTCAACCATGGCATCACATAATTTGTGAGGCCATTACATCTTACGAGTATGTCACTGTTCCAGTTACAAAAATGCTGATGCCACTGTTAAATCACAAGAAGTATTTAATAATCCTGCTTTTCATGCCTGTCTGCTATTGGATTGCCTTGTGTGATACAATAGGCTGTAACACAAAGAATGGAGACATATACTTGAGACTTTTGGAAACAGTTCAAACACAATGTTAGAGATATGTTCAATTTGTATCATTTACCTGTGTATCTTAATTTGTGCAGGAAGGCACAGGACCATTCGGTTTTGTATGTGCATAAGCACCTGGAAGCAGGGAGTGGAAAATTCAGAACACAATTCCAAACATCCATGCACTTACCTCTGAACTTTTGAAAAGTTCAAAAGAAGTTTTTAGAAAGTCACTGAATCAACAGATAATAAAACAGGTGACTGAAGTGTTGAAAGAGAACCTATAGGAAGATGATGAAGGTTTGCACGGTGTCACAACCGGTAAGTGCAGCAATCAGGAAAGCTATATATGCAAGTTATCATGTCTTTAAAGCAGACAAAGACATTCCCTCCCAAAAGTCTCATGAAAATGTCACTTAAATGGGGATCCTGGTGAGCATTATGTTTTGGTATCAGTACGCTGGGCGCGGTTATCCAATCTCTTGTGACGATTTTGACATGGCCCACCTCTAATTAAATTTTAAATACAGCATGTAGGTGCTATTATATTAACAGAGGTGGTAAACAGTGATTTAATATGAACCAGTCTATGTGTTGTTGAAATCTTTGTGTGACTCATAGAGAGATGGAAAAAAAAAATCTGTTTCTAATTAGATGCTCTATTTCAAAGCACGGAGTCCTTAGCACTAGTTGTGCTGGGACTGGAAAATTGTTTGGGGCTGCACTCTGCCACAAAAGAAAACCAGTTTGAAACTTCATTTCCTCTTCTTCTGGCTAGAAGAGATCCACAGACACAAGCACAACAAGTTAAAACATGGCTGAGATGCCTTGTCTTTGCATCAGCTCTAAGATTTAACAATTCAAGAGCTATCTCAGCGTGCCATCCTTCGGAACTAGGTTTTAGATGAGGAGAGAGATATTAGCATCTTACAAAATTCCAAGTCCAGACTTGAGGCAGAAGGAGAAAATAATTTACAGGGAACCCAATTTCCAATATATATTCAATGCCACTGTGTTATCTTGCATCACAAATGTACCTTTTCTCCATGAAAAATGTAAAGAAATTAAAAGTAAATATATATAAAATAGAAGCATAGGGAATTCTGGGAAAGAAATATTATTTGCAGGCTTCTAATTTTATATAAATCTGAAAAATTAACTGTATCCTCAGTTTCATCAGTTCTGATGGAAAAATTCTACTTCTTTTTTGTAATCACAAATGCAATCCTTTCTTCCTATAAGCCCACATGACCCTTACTTTTGCAGTTACCTCAAGAATCCTCTTCCACATTTATTCTAATACAACTTCAGGCCAACAATTAAATCCCTGCATGCTAGTTAATTAGCTACTGTGTTCGAAGTCTAGCGGACTTGGGAAGAGACACTTTGGTGGTTTGCTTCTCCAGAGCCTTGGGCAAACTTTTGAATAGAGACAAAAGTTGTTTTAAAAAGTGTTAAAATATAGATAATTTAATTAATATGACAAATACTTTTCTGACACTTGAAAAGCACAGTCCTGGCAAGCCCATCCTGCCAACAGCTTAAGACTCAGTCCTGTATACCCCTTTCTAATCCCATTCTTAATCTTTTCCTAATTTCTTTTCTCCTCCTAAATGCTCTTGAGCCACAGAGTTACTCTTTAGCCTTTGAGAAGAAATATCACCAGTCAGCATGCACCCAGTCCACCACATCCCCGACAACACACCTTATCGACCCAGTGCTGGTGTGTGGGCATCCTCCAGTCCCTCTATGGTCAGTGTGGAAGAGCTGCAGCTGGGCAGCGCAGGTGCCCCAGCAAGATGAGAGAGAGGAGGTGGCAGGCTGGGCCAATCCGCAGTGAGGCGGGGAACCAGCACGGCCAATTGGGGCCAACAGTGCTTCTGCCGTGGAAATTGGGACACCGCAGGTGGGACTGTCCTGCCCAGATGGGGCGATGACAACACACACTCCTCACAGGTGAATCATACCCCCCCTGACCTTTAACTACGCATCTGGGACAAGTAAGGCTTCTGAAGGTTGATAGCCTAAACTAGGATGTTGACTAAAATCTACCGAATTATGCTGTACGAGAGCCTGACTAACTATGAGCAGTTCCCATAAAATACTCTACACTACTCTGTTTAATTTGACCTCAGAGTATTCTGCTGCTAGCTTTTCACTTTTTTTTACTCCTTTCTTACAGTTGGAAAAGATATGGAAAGATCCAATCATCAAAATACCACCAAGTATTTTCTCATAGCGAAAAGTTAATGAGGCCGTTTTCTCCCGTGTACCTTGTGGGAAGGATCTGAAGCTATTGCATCTGACCTGCAATTAAAAAGTTTTTTTATTTCAGAAACATTTTCACAAGCTCTTTGCTGAAGATTGGGAAAAGTCCAAAAGCTGGATGACATGAGACAGGTATTTCTATTTAACCAGGAAATCCCAGGAAATCCACAAACCAAAGACTGTTTACAAGAAACTTCTTCAACTTCTTGATGTTTTTGCATTTAAAATGCACTTAAAATTCAAAATTCTGATAGTGTTTTAAGAACATTATTGATTTTTAAGATTTAGTGTATTTAACTAACTGTATTCTTTTTCTGTTAAGCAGTTTTAGTTAATGAGTAGCATTTTATTTACATTATTCCATTATGAAGGACATTACTTCCTATGTGCTACTATCCACTGGGGAAGAGATCACAATCTTCCTTCTCTTACTGTACCACCAAACTTACCAGTGCTACCAATGTTACGAATAGTAACAAAAATGCACACAACACACCACAAACACAGTAGCATACTGGAAGCACCATCAAATAAATGACACAGTAAAGGTGTGTCAATTGATTGCACTAGAAACATAGAAACAGAGAGATGGGATCTTACAACTACATATATGCAAGTCCTCTTTCACTACCAGCTAGGAGATACTGAGGTGCAACCAGAGCAATCAGAACTATTACTCCAGGCTACTGTGAGCAGCAATGAGCATGAATATGAATATTTGGTTTGACGGGCAGATATATAAATGCCAGGCAATTAATTGCTGTAATCTCAGTAATATTATGGTTATAAAGAAGCATAGATAAGACAAGCAATATGCTTACATTGCCTACAACACTAATAAAATACCATACTGAATAAGCTGGTAAGACTCAGACCATCAGCTTACAATGTGAGAGTTGTAAACCTGCTGTCCCAGCTCTTACACAACATAGTGCTTGTGGTTTATTTCAAAGGAAGAATATTTCCACTGAATTAAGCATAGGACATTGATTCAGTATTAGTTTACTTTTACTCCAGAACTGCTAGTTAAATAAAAGCGTTTTTCAGGTCTCCACACTTGAAAGAACAATTTTGAGATCATAAATGAAATACCGACTGAACTAGTGGTGAATTCCTGGCTCTGGTGAAATCATGATTACAAAGTTTGCTACGTACTGAAACTACTGTGCAAAGGCAGATCAGCCCTACACTCTGCACACATGAACATCCCTGGTGCTTGGAATGCCTTCAATCACATTCCTGTGGGAATCTTAGCTACTTCTTATGGAGCTGGCTGGCCTTTCTTTAAAATAATCACATTAGATTTGTGCCACCAAGAGTGAGTCAATTCATTTAAGGAACAAGCCAGGGAAGATGGGAGAGGGGCCAGAGTCCAGAACACTGAAAGGAGTGGAATCCCTACTGAGCAGTGGGTTGAAACATTTAAAGGGTGGACAAAGGGCAAGCCATCTACTCACCTGAGCAAGAGAGTATCTTCTTGAATAAAGGACTGCAAACCCTGGCAGAGTTTTCTAGAAACACTTTGTTTCTTCTAAAAGCTGTTTACACCAGGTCAGACCAAACAGTCCGTTTCATTTTCCCTCGCTGTCGCTACGACATCCAACTGCCTCCATGACCCTTAGTTGCCCTCTGCAACCTCTGAACCAAAGATTATTTTTGAGCTGGTAATTTACATTGCAACTGGAAATGCTACAAAGTGTAACAAAGCTACAGCTAACATCAACATAGAAACATAAATAACAAGGTAAAAGATGTAAGAGTTCGTCCTAGTTTACTGGGACAGAATTTGAGAGTCATTTTTCTGTTGAGGATTTTGTAAGGACTACAGCACTCTCATGGGAACAAGGTGGTAAGGCTTTGTTATAAGTTTCAGCTAATGCTGGTATGTGCTCAAAGTCTTCAGCAGTTTTGAGATAAACACGTGCAGAGGTTGCGGGAAGTGAAAACCCAGGGGAGCTGACCCTGAGCTGACCAATTAGTCCTACTGCATACAATAAACTGGGGAGTTTGCTGGGGATGCCCTCCTCCCTCCTTCATCTTGAAGGGGACTTGCCTACCACCTGAGGCCTACTCCCCCACAATATTGGCTGAATATAACTTTGTGTACTTTATATTAACACTGCCATTAATGTTAGTTTTTATTATTATTATTTTAGTAAATTGATTTCTATTTCAACCCGCGAATCTCCTTTCCTTTTCCTGACCTCTCTCCCTGGGTGGGGTGGAGTCATTGAGGGACAGAGCGACCGTGTAAACCACAACAGGGTTATTTGGTTATTTTTATCAGGGTCTGGTATCCTTCTCAAACTGCTCTGATGTTTCCAGTACGCAGTACTGGTATTCCACTGAGCGTCCTGACTTGACAGAATTGACAGACTGTTTGCTTGGAAACCTCAGGTATGCTGGGAGACAGTGAATGGCAAAACAGTAACCACTGCAAAATTATTTCAGAGAAAATACGCGTAAGAAGTGGTCTATACAGATATCGAGAGGTAATATTATAACTAAATACATCTTTTGTTGAGACCTCCAAACTGACCCTATGAAATAATAAGAGTAGGATGGGAGAGAAACAAACTTATTTCTTCCAAGCACTATTTTCCACAATTCTGGCAAAGAAAACAATTATTACTGAACATCCTTCTTTGAAGTGCCTGCTGACTTACCAAGCTCTCCCAGTCCTTTTCTCTGTTTCCTCCAAAGCCAAGAAAAACATTTATAGATGTTAACAATAAAATTTGCTTTCATGACACCTGCTCTGACAATCAAAAGAAATTCTGCAGTATCCTCCATTTCATCTCCAACTGACAGCGGTTTGCTCAGTGCACCCTGTTAGTGCTGTTCAGAGGATGTTATAGTTGCTGGAATCCTCCAGCACCCTTTCTGTAACTTGAAAAGGACTCAACTGAAGTTATTTTGAAACACATTCAACAGTCTAAATTTAGTGCTGAGGACTCTTAATAGGCCATGTGAACTGTATCAGAACATACATATTTATTTACTTTCCTTCACAAATGGTATTTCTTCTGCCTTATACTAGTGTGTCAATATTTACATCCTGTAAGCAAGGCCTTTAAAGTATTCCACATTTTTTTGCTTATAAAAGGGAACAATATGCTACTTCTGTTCAATAACTATATTCTCTTCTTAAAAATACACCAACATATAACACAGTAGATTTACCTAGTGTTCAAAATAGCCCCACCTAGAACTCAGTTTAGTGTCATTCTCCAGAAAAAGATTATGTTAAAATAGTGAATCGCAAGAGCCAACTAAAATTTACATAACATATTTTGCACTCTTAAAGAAATATATTAAATGTACTCTCGGTAAATGTGTAACCAGTAATTTACACATTTTTCTAGAAAGAAAAATCTATGAAGATGATCCTTTCTCACATATTGAATATTTTCAACAACTTGTTAATTTCTTGTCTTTGCTCATGTTAGCGCTTTTCTTGCTTTTCTTGTCCGATTTTAGCCCTGCCAACATTAGCATAAGTTTGGCTCTATGATTCTACTCTATAAATAACAATAATGGTCCACACCCCGAAAGTCCTAGCCACATGATGTCACTGGGAGCCTTACATGAGAAGTAGTGAGCAAAAATAATAATAATAAAAAAGGTTTAACTTGGCTACAGAAGAGTAGAAAGGGAGTGATCAAATGGATTACTTCTACTAAACATTTTTGCCACAGTGGAGATTAGGGCAAAACCAACTGTGTAGCTTACCAGCTCCATACGCCTGTGTGCTCTCGGGAGAAACACCTGACAGGAACAGCACATACAACAACAATGACATGTGGGCATTGCGTCATCTTATCTCACGCATTGCGCAAGCTAACAAACAGTATTGTCTCTATGTGCTTTTAAGGTGAATGCTTGGGTGTGCCAGCAAACATATGCAATACTTCACTCATGAAGTTCAGCAAGGCCAAATGCAAGGTCCTGCACATGGGTCAAGGCAATCCCAAGCACAAATACGGGCTGGGTGGAGAATGGATTGAAAGCAGTCCTGAGGAGAAGGACTTGGGGATGCTGGCTGATGAGAAGCTTAATATGAGCTGGCAATTTGTTTTTACAGATCAGAAAGCCAACCATACCCTGGGCTGCAACAAAAGAAGCGTGACCAGTAGGTCAAGGGAGGTGAGTCTGCCCCTCTACTCTGCTCTCGTGAGATCCCACCTGGAGTATTGTGTCCTGCTTTGAGGTCCACAATTATAAGACGGACATCCAGCTGTTGGAGCAAGTCCAGAGGAGGGCCATGAAGATGATCAGAGGGCTGGAGCACCTCTCCTATGAAGACAGGCTGAGAGACTCGGGGTCATACAGACTGGAAAAGAGAAGGCGCTGATCTTACAGCAGCCTTCCAGCACCTGAAGGGGGCCTACAGGAAAGCTGGACAGGGACTTTTTACAAGAGCATGTAGTGACAGGATGAGGGGTAATGGTTTTAAACTGAAACAAGGTAGATTTAGGCTAGATATTAGGAAGAAATTCTTTACTGTGAGGGTGGAACCGGTTGCCCAGGAAAGTTGTGGATGCCCCCTCCCTGGCAGTGTTCAAGGCCAGTTTGGGTTGAACAGGACTTTGAACAACCTGGTCTAGTGTGAGGTGTCCCTGCCCATGGCAGGGGGTTGGACTGGATGATCCAAGGTCCCTTCCAACCCAAACCATTCTATGATTCTATGATATTAGCTACAGTGACTACCATTTGTTAGTGATTTACCAGACTCTATATTCAGATTTAAGTAAATGTAAAAATTTGTTAGTTGAATGAAAGACATTATAGAAGGATCCTACTACCAAGATATGCAGTCCAAAAGAAAACCTGAGCAAAATTCAATCAAAGTTCACTGTTTCCACAGTCACAGAGATGCTAAATGTTCTCTCTTACACATATCACCTACTGGTATTACTGACAAATACTGTTTGTATGTAATTTGTGTCTATGGATCCAGAATACTTCAAGCACAGCTGAAGAATGTATGCAGGCTATCTGTAAGTCCCCGTGGCCTAGAGGATTCACCTGGATAGTGGAGTTAACGCAATGCATGTCTCTGCATGTGTGGTCGACTCATGAGTGAGCAGCTAAGGTTCAATAATTTAAGTTTACCTTTAGAGCTTCTACCAATCCAACAGCACTGGGTCAAAAATACCATAACTACATGAAACAAAACACTGACTGTTATAAACTCACTTTGCTGATGAAGTCTCATTCATTCAAAAATTCTGACTGGTTAAGCTGCTAATTTGAAATGCTGTTGCAAGACCACAACCGATATCCACAAAACCTGCACTACTATGTGATCAGACACTGTACAGATCTTAATAAGCAGAGAGCTTCAGCTTATAAAAGTTTCTTTCAATCTCCCAGGTGAAGAGGGAGGTGCTCACACTAGTGGACATTCCTTTGGACTTCAAAAGCAACTTAAACACTTGAGATCCATTTATTTAAAACTGTAACTAAAGGAAGTTTATTACTTATCTTTATGCCAGACTATACAGGATGTTCCTAGGTATGAGAATGTGATTGTAGCTTTTTTGAGTCTCAGTTTCATCATTTACAGAAGCCAAAAAGAAGCCATCATGGAAAGAGGCATACTTCTTTGATAGGCAGAGAAGTTGTCTAATTCTGCCAAACAACACGGGCACAACTGCTTGAATAAAAGAGCATAAAGGATGCAGAGAAAGACAGAAGGCTCATATGGTTTCTGATAATATCAGACTTCCAAGCAATAGCCAGTCAACAGTAGAGCTTCTAGGACATGATCAACAAGGTATTTGATATTGTACAGGTTTCCAGCAATAAATAATAACACTTCCACTGCATCTTTTCTATTAGTCTCTGAACCCGCCTTGCTTACAGTAATGAAGTAATCCCCACAGCTCCTCGTGAGGCAGGGAAGTATTATTACTTGCACCTAATTCTGCAGATGAGGAAACCAAGCCACAGAGGGATTAAGTGACTCGGCCAAGGTCATACAGAAAGTCTGCTGCCACTCGTGGTATGCATCAGTCCTTGTCAGCACTCAGTGGCACTCCCTGAAAAGTTCACTCAACCCCTTTCTCTGAGTAGGCCAGCATCTTTAAGATTTCATAAGTATCATCTTCCACCCTAACCCTGACTAAGAAACTTCATAAGCCCAGGTCAGAGTCAGGCTGAGCATGAACTCCAATTAACTGTTTTTCTGCTTTTTTCATTTAGGACTCCTGATTATTTCCAGGATTCTAGTTTGTTTTCACCTCGGACAGGAATTCCTCCTAACGGTCTCCTCTAATTTAAAGCTATGCAGCTAGGCAGGATAATATTGCACAAATAGGCCACAGAATAAATACACACAGTAACTACTTTCAAAGATACATACATATTTCTCTCAGAACACACACAGGACAGAAACCTCCCAATTTCTAATCCTGCATTTAAAAATCCCCACCTTCCCTCTCTACACAATACAAACCAGCCCAAAGTTTCATACAATTCATATCATACGATGTGTGCATATATAGACACATGTACAGAAAAGTCACAGATAGCATAACATCTCCTGCATAGACACTGTTATACTACAGATGGAAATCTCTAATTATACAATCTTTATAGTAAAAATTGAAAGAATAATCTTAAAAAATTGAAACCCACATGCTAAAGTATTTAAATTTTACAGTAACTTTACAACCAATATCTCTGATGTATTTTTTTTTCTTCCTAAGAAGGAATCAGTAAGCTTAAGACTCAAGACCAGATTAACAGCTGTTTCTTCTATGCTGATCATACTAGATTTCTGATGCTGCATCAAGCTGCTGAAATCCCCCTTCCCCACCCTCGCCTTCTTCAAATTCAGGTCTAGGATTCTTGCATTCTCTGTAACCTGTCTCTACTGAAAAGCAATCCTATACCAATAATAGCTCAGTTCCATTACATTAGTAGAAAAGAAGCAAAGCTGCTCTTTCACTAATTCAGTAATCCACCTTTTCAGTTCCCACATTAGTAGTGCTGCTCCAAAACCAGAAGTGTCTTTTCTTTGGGGACAGAAAGAGTCATTTTGTAAAGAAAAGAATAGACATGTTTGCTGGTGGACCTGCCATGTATTCCTTGCTCTGTCACACATTTCCTGTGTGACTCTAGCAAGTCATTAATCTCTATATGCCTCATCTAGAAAATGGGATAATGATATTTAACTATTTCATTGGGAGGCTTAATGGTTGTGAAATGTGCTGAGCTCCCTCGATGTAAGGAAGCTGCTGTCAAAGTAAACAGTAATACCATGATTATGTTTGGTGGGAAGGTTTTAGGAGAGTCACTTTGTAACATCAATATCACATCTCTGCATTACACAGACAAGCCTGGCTAATCAACTGAGTCACTCGCCAAGTAATCTGGGTTTTACTTCACTTGTATCTATGCATACTGTCTGAACTCCAAAGTCAAGATGAATTGTTAACATAATGTAAGTCTGTGGAAAGAGATATCTTCTTTAGAGAGTGACACATCTAGTTTTAGAATCTAACTGCAAGCATCAGCCTACAAAAGGGTTTAGAAAAATGCCTGTGGGCTTTGAAATCTGCTACAGACTAGTACATCCCACTATGTGTTAGATCAGAGCCATTGACTACAGCACAGATATTACTTCCTTGTTGATTTTCCCTCTGATATTCTAGAAACAATGGGGCTTGAACTAATGTATCTGACATTCACATACTCTTAGATAGGAAAGCAGCTGCAGATTCTGAATACATCTGTGAAAAAAATGTAATTCAGTCAGTGGAAACCACAGAATCTTAGAATCTCTCCAAAAACCATAAAACCTTTTTTGAAACTTCACTATGGATATAGACGCCTAATGTTAGGCACTCATACACAGCAATTCTAACTTACCAAAGCCTCACTTCTCTACAGTACCCCATTCTTTCCCTCCTTTTCATCAATATTTCCTGGTTTTTGTTTGGTTTTGGTTTTTTTTTCTTTTTAGATTCATATTCCTTTAATTGAGAAGAGGACATGACATCAAATACTCTTCTATACTGCTTTTGGCCAGCATAACATGAAAAATATCATGACTTTCTCCTACAACCTGAAAAAATTTATGCTGACAAAATGACTGGTAACTTATTTTTTGGGCAACAACTTGAAACAATGCTTCTTCTACCACAGGAATCGTAATTTCATTTGTGATAGAGGATTAGTACTGCTCACCTAAATCCTTTGCGATGTTCTAACGCTGGCACAAATCAATGAACGTGTGTTGTTTTCCACTTCAAATTAAAGGTCGTCTGAAATAAAGATATCTGTTTATGTACGGTGTTTGTAAATACCTAAGATCCTACTACTGACATCTTAAAGAATTCTTGTACCTATACAACAGGAAATAACGACTCACTTTTTTACTTGAAAAAGGAACGAATGAAGCATTCACTTTGACCAAATGCACGTTACTAAACAAGGAGGAATTAGAACAGCATTATGTTATAGAGAAAACAGTATATAAGAGACAGAGAAAGCTAAATCCTATGTACTAGGAATGTTATTACAATCTTAGCAGAAATAAAATCCTAATGGCAGTGGCACTAAAAACTGTAGCATTACTCCTATGTACTCCAGTCAATTCTCAATGCTTTAGAAATGTAACTAAATTTTCTCTAGGAAACATTACCTGTCCACAGGAGATCCGTATTTCAGAAAAAAATATTAGATCTTGGGATAAGCAGCAAGGTCACATACTATTCTGTCAAACACAGGGCAACTAGCTAGCTAACCAACTTTTCAGATTTCATTACGCCACTTTGCAACCTCTCCACAGCAACACAGCTGTATAAGGATTCTCACACCTAAGCTGCATTTCATGGTTTCGTATCTTAAGGATCAGGAGGTTCCACACCACCACACTAGTGCCTACTGAACCACTGTATTACTGGAAAGTGAGCAATTCTGAGTGGAGCCAAAAGACATCATTTAAATAGATTTGTAGGTAGCTACACTTTTGAGTTCCATCACCAAATGACTTGATTGACATCAATCCAAGTAAAACACACGACCAGTTATGATATGTAAGTGGTCAGAACTCATAGAGTGGGTCAGCAGGTTAAAATATTCATTCTACAACCAGCACCTTGGGAACCACACATGAGATAATCAAAGTCCTGAAAAGAAGAAAAATGTACTATTTACAATAGCAACTTTCAAAAATTAAATCATAAATTAGTGCAGAAATAGGTATTTGTAACAGGACCAGTGTGGTTGTTTCTGCTTAGCAGCATCTGAATAATGCAAGTTTTGTTAGTAGCAGTACATTATGTAGATGACAATTTAGGAACTCTTATGTTATGGTTACAACATAGATGCAGGAACACCTGAATACCTGAGCAGACTGCTCCCATTCTCTTACTATTTTCTGTCTGTTTCTGTGATAAGAATGACTTTAATATGTATGTCTTCTAAAGTGCTCAATAAGGTTTGCAAGACAAACCATAGCAGATATACTAGAGGAGACAACATTAAACCTCTGGAAAGCTCTTGGATTAACTTAACTCCAAATTTTAAAGCAAGAAGGATTCACCTGTTATGCAGACTGCTGTAAAATAGATGTACTGTGACAAGACCTACCCAGCACCTCAAAGTGATCATCTATTAAAGCAAGGGCTTTTCTAGTATGTGTTCATAGTCTAAAATCTGTGGTTTTAAAATTAAATCAGGTCATCTAAGTTCCAAATATTCGCTTTCAGCAAAAGGAATGCAGTAACTACGCTGTATGAGCTGACATCACTGACAGGTCTGTACAAATCTGCACTTGATTATAACAACACAGAGATTTACAACTGAGAATGAGCCCTACTTTTAGCTCAGAAGGCAGTGTCTTGCCAACAGGACCTAACACTCAGTGGAGAAAAATGTGAGCTTGGCATGACTAAGGTAGGCATTACACGTACAGCTGGGAGTGGATAAACTGGAACGGGCAAGGTCGAGACTATTAAAATTTGGCCTATTTCTTCTTCTGAAATGCTCACTGAAAGGGACAAGGTACATATGGTTGGTATGTAAAAAATAGCAAAAATAAACCACTCTTCAAAAAAAGTGTTAGCAAGAAGAATGTGAATGACAGGTTCATGCAAATTAGAAATTAAGAAAATTTAGGAAAATTACCATACCATGCAGCTACAGAAACTACTGTGCCAAGACTGCGGAGCTTTTACATAGCACAAACTCTTATGCCTTGCTAAGAAGACAGGAGCATATAATGGTTGAAATGAGAGAAGTAAAAGGGGAGAAAGAGAGCCAGAGGAGTGAGCCCTCCAGCACACCAAGTCCTCAAAGTAAGAACTGTAAACAGCATGGAATTTCCAGTTTAACATTTTCAAAGCTTCAGGTCTAAGTGACCCTAAAGTGGCTCTAAAGGACTGAGAAGAACATTAACCACTACCTTCAAGTGCAGCTCTTTCCCATTCAGCTTTTGGTAAGAGCAATGTGTAGGTTTTCGAAAGCCATAAGCTTTCTCTTTTCTCCCCATATAAATCCCCCCATACAGACAGCTACAAGAGTAAGTGGTAGATAACCAACAATTTACCAATGGCCTAGCTACCCTCTGAATGAAATTTGCTCCTTTTTCCAGTATCAATATTATTTTTAAGGGGTAACTTTAGGAAGTTTATAATTTCACAGCATAAAAATTAACTCTCACAATAATTCATATTTGTAATTTATAGTGTTAAAAAGTTTAGAGTAGAAAATCAACTTTCATTATAATTCATATACATATAAACCTCAAATTGTAATGTTTATGTGGTTAGCTGCAAGGTACCTAAAGTTTTATACATTTATAATTTATACTTTGAAAGTGTTTAAGTGTCTTTTAATTGTAGAGGGCCACTTTGTTGGAAGGGTGCAACCCAAAGTTCAAGGGTTGCTGACACTGATCTACGTGGTGATGACTTGGAGCCCTGGGGAACTGGAATGTCCCTCTGTTTATTATGATGCTGGCTGAGGTGCATCACAAAATTTTCTGGCCTCTTGGCTCATAGTTACCTCGATTCTATGTCTCTTGCTACAGAAACTCATGCCAGTTAGGATAGACATGTTTCTCAGTATGCTGTGGCAGCTTTATGCAAACAAGGTGGAAAGCAGAGAAAAAACTAACAGAAAATCTGGGCAAATTAATTTGGAGGCACTCAATTGATAGGCTTTTGCAATTATTTAAACAACGTGATATTGTCAATTCTCATGATTCAATAATGAATTTCTTTAGATCTAGAAGAAAAGTGATCACACAGGAATATCAGCTTCCTGTTTTCACTCTAGTTATGCAAAAAAAAAAGACACTAACTAAAGCATCATCTTTATTTTAAATACTGGGAACAGTGATTATTATTTTTTCAAAACTCATAGCTTTGTACAGTTGAATTTGCAGTCCTGGGCCTAATATCTTTTACCTTTCTAGCTAAAGGGGAGTCTCTCCTGCAGTAGAACTCCCTCACACCAAAAATGAGATTGGACAGAAATGTAACTATTCCCTTGGCTTTGGCTTAGGACGTTGGCCATAATACAGCTATTGATCTGCAGTGCTGCTTGTGGAAATGATGAACTGGACTTCTCATAAGTGAGATATCTTTCATACCACTAAATAACAATTTCTTAGATCTCTTTAATATATTAAGAAATGCTAATAATAGTAAATTAGAGTAGTATTTTCCACTTAGCCCTAAAACAGGAAGCATATGTTCAAAAGTCTTCAAGACACAAACTTCTAGGTAGGTTCTTATTTTAATCAGATCCTTTTTGACCTTCTTGTGTATCAGAAATCTTGTGAAATAAAGCTTTTTTAACATTTGGTTAATAAAAGACCTAGATATTCTAAGCAGGCTGCAGTAGTACTAAGCTAGACCTTTTTCACTGTGGTAAAAAGCTTGGAATTGGGTGCAATCATGAATTTATTATCACAACACAGAAACAGGTTTAATCCTCACAATCCCAAAGAAATACTGTTCCAGTACAGGAATGGTGGATAACAAGTGAAATATTCTCTGAAATCAGAAAAAGAGCAAAAAAGTGAGAAATGGATGCAAGTCATCTGTGTAAGTCTCAGTCTCCAGTATTTAACAGCCACAGCAACCAAGAAACTAAAAAGGAAAGTGTGGCATTAATGACACTCGGATTCCAACGAGCCAAAGCTACTTATTTTGAGAGAGAATGTGGAAAGAGGAGAGAGGGATTTCTGAGGGAGCTGAGGGAGTGCTCTGTGTTTCACCATATCCTGTTTTGAACAGTTTCATCAGGCTTACCCCACAATTAATTTTAGCAACAGATCTTGCAGCACCCCAGGGATCTCTACTCTTTCCTGGCTCTGTGTTCCAGAAGCTCACACTGAACTGATGATACGTCTAGACAACAAACCTTTTCCAAACTCATCAACAGCCAAAAAAGCAAATTATTTGCTACATTCCAAAGTTCTAAATGATAGCATTAGTGTTTAATTGGACTGTTGGGCAGTTGGTGACCTTAGTTCCTACTTAGTGACCTACGACCTACTGATATTATATCAGAGCTTAAAATGAGAAAAAAATGAAGCTTTTCAAGAAATTGTTCGCTTTACACACAGAAAACCAGTGGATCCTACAAAACTAAAGTGCTAATGAAGACTGCAAATTAAAAGCATAGCATACACTATATGAGGGGCTAATGTATTTTTAGTTAAAAAGACTAAAAACCATAAACTACCTATAAAGCACGTTCAGTATATTGGAAACACAAGAGGCAAATTTAAAAGTACAAAAATCTACAGCTAGCTATTAGAATAATTTTTTCCTAACAAAACTACATAAAAAATAATAAAAGGTTGAAGTGAATGTGAGGAAAAAAAGTATCATTAACAGAGCTGAAGTTTTAAGTAGCTGTTTGTTTCTGGTACTGAACAAATCCAGGTTCCTAAAAATGAAGCTTGGGAACCAGTAACAGCAATGTCACCAATAGTAACAGCAATGCCACCAATAGTAACAGCAATGGTAATTATCCTCTCCACTTGCAAGCATACCAAAATGATACCCAGCATTAGGAAAATAGGAGAATGTCTGCTTCAATCTGTCTGCTAAGCTAGATAAGGACCCTTCTATGGTCAGAAATAATGGGTCAGGAGAGATGTGAAAACACGTCTATATATTGAAAGAAGACTATTTATTTATATGGCCTTGGAAACGAGTTAGGTGTGACAGGCTTGAGCAATGCCTATTATCGTTTCTACAGATAGCTTGCTACACTGAAATCAGTCCTGTGATAATTATTTCCAAGGGCTTGATTGAGTGGCATTGCATCATAACTTCATTGTCAACTTTATACCCAAACCAATTTTGCAGTTCCAAAAGCAGATTCATCCCAAAGCACTTGACAGTTGTATGATGACAGGAAATGTACTGTAAGAAAATGATGGGGAAGAACACAAATGACACAAGAAGAAGCAGGTGGCACTGATCTGTGGCACTGCACATGGTATACTTAGTCTGTACTAATAAATGATGAGAAGCGTGATGCATACCAATATCTAAACATGATTAGATTGGTAACTGAAAAGAACAATAGTAGCAGAATAAAAAACTCATTGGGTGGTTCAACTAATTAATTTATATAGATGAAGATTTCTCAACGACTTGGAACTAGAGCTATCTCTTGAATGTGAACTACTTCCACGTTTTAGGCATATGTACATCTTCACATAGCTAAGATTTACTATTGCTGACAGTCAATGATTTACTTATACCCTCAGCTTGTGAGCTAGACTAGCCAAAGGAACATTATTATGCAAGAAACTGTATACTAACACTAATTTGACATATTTTTAAAACCAATGTGTAAAATGTTCAGGCAAGAAATACAATATGTTTTGTAAATTTGACTGCAGATTAAAATGTCCAAATACCAAAGACTGAGCAAAAACATTTTAAAAATTTGTCCAACAAACCCAACAAGTGTGTTGCTATCATGTAACATTTCTGACAAAAATTCAATGAGGAGGTTTTACTGAGCCAAGATGGAATCTGAGAATGTGAACTGTAATTCAGGATAGACAACTGATTAGGACAGCTGGATCTCAGACTCAGGCAGTCATCCTGATTCTAAGCAAAGTCTGGCTGCACCTATTTTAATGCTACAGTTCAGACCAGGAGTACACTTTCACATCACTCCTGAAGCACTTGTATTCTTTATTTTAGAAAAATCTATCTGATTCCTATTTTGTCAAGGTCCTTCACAGCTCTAATTCTAGTGCATCTAGCCTTGGCAATAACAATACTGTGCCTCATTCTGCATGATCCACAAGGTCCTTATTTATGCGGAGTCAGCATCTCTCACTAAATGTTCACTCCTCTAGCTTTTATTAAGAAATAACTGTCATAAACTTAGAAGATTCCTTCTTGATAAGGTAAGACAAATAAATTTTGGTGGTAATGTATTTTCATTTTTTGTGTAAGTGTAAATTACTTTTCCAATATTTTTGTCTGTAAGTTCCTTCATTCATTGGTCTAAAACAGTTGACTTTGGTGGCTTAGAGACAGAGCAGAAGATTTCTCTCATGTTTCTTTGCAGAAGGCTATTGGTGAGCTATGGTGAGTGGGTAACATGGAGATGCTGCATGTGTCTATTGGGCTAAATTCCTACTAGACTGACTAATCTAAAGAGGTTTTAATTTCACCAGTTAATGAATTAGCATATTCAAGAACTTGGATTCTTTAAATTTGCAAAAAATAAAGAGAGAACTATTAAATAAATAAAAAATGTTTGTAATCAGAGATCGTAAGCTTACTCAAGCAAGAGTTATGACTGCTTATGTCTTCATACTCAACAGAACACCATTTTCTTGGGGCTTCCATATATTGCCTTAATACAAATACATTTATATCCAGGTAGGGTCTTGGAAGGCACAAGAGAAACCAACAAACTGTGTAACTACAGCTTTTCTCACTAGAATCAGTTGATCTTTATTGTTTACTATTCAGATGTCTCCTCCAGATGTGCTAGGACTGGGATGTGTCTCTTGGCACTCGGGATTTGTCTGTCAATCAGAGTTTATAGTTTCAAAGGCATTCCCTGACTGTTTCCCAAGCCCCTCCTTTCACTCTGCATAGCAGTGAGAAGTCACCACAGGATGTGTTCTCATGATGCTATGTCTCCAGGGTTGCACTGAGTTTTCACTTTCACAGGCAGAAGGAGGTGAAGTCCCACTCCATTAGCAGCCAACACTATAAGGAATACCCAGGTAACAATTTCTGTTCAGTATTCTTAATATTTTTTCATGGTGAATTTCAAATCTCTCTACCATAAGGAAAAAACAACTTACTTTCTATAGATGGTCAATTCCCCAGAGCTGTAAAAACGTCTTTCACTTTGTTTCAAAATAATAAGCATGCCTGGAATCATATCTGAAATGAATTAAAAATTAAACTGAGAAATGCAGAACAATTTAACTCTAGCACAGACTCATTTTGCCTAGAAACTCCCACAGTGCACTCTATCCTAGGATATGATGACATCCGTTATTTACTTAATGTAGCAATATGCATAGTAATTCAAAAAATACTCAATGTACCTAACGCTGGTTTTTGTTGTTGTTTTTATTGCCATGGTAACAGTTAGAAGTGCAGTATGTTTAGTATAGCACGTCTTCAGGCACATCTATAGTCATCAATCTGCAACTGTTTGATAGGGTTTGAGCCTGTTAATGCTTACCAATATCAACCTAGAATGCCCACCAGTCCCTCCTCGAAACAAAAACACCTGGCTTATGTTGGGCATTGGCAATAGATAAAAGTGCTGTAATGGATAAAATCTGTAATGGATAAAGCCTCAGAGCACCAATTATATCATGCAGCCTTTGGTAGTGCAAGCAGCCATAGAGCCTGATTTGCAAAGACTGCTCAGTACAGATAACGTCATAACAGACAAAGGACCCGGAGGGTGAAGACAAAATGTTTCCACTGAGGTATCTTAACCTTTCTTTTTTGACTTTTGATTTTTTTTCTTCACTTTTAATCACTTTCTTGCAACATCACTAACTCCTCCATCAGACAAAACATGGTCTTTCTGTGTGAGCTGTGACTTATACCAACTTCCTGGTTTGCAATCCATTTATAAATCTTCACACCCTTCTGGTAAAACTTGCAAAACTGAGGATTAATTAATGAACCAGGCCTTGGAAAATCCCAAATTCTCCATCCCATCAACCAAGCCAGAGATGACATTAATTTTTACTAGACTACAGTACCTTTGTTTTCTCAAGTTCTTGACTGTCAGGTACTTTGGTCTCCTATGTAATATTCAAGGTATAGCAAAATCAGTGACATATCAACAATGACATGTGATTTCCTAGATGAACATGGGACTATGCAAAACTCCTAGTATTCTGAGAAGGAGAATCTGTTTTGGGGGACACTGGGAAAGGAATAGACAAAGAAGTCCAGTTCCTATCGTTATTTCATTACCATGTAACTCTGAGTATAAGGGGCACACAAAGCATAGGAAGAAATGCAGAAATGAACTGAAGACAGCACAGCAACAAAGAGATCCAAGCAGGTTAGGGACAGGCACGTAAAGAGAGGCTGTTTACTGGAAAAGGTGACTCATGGGGTAACTTTTTGTGAAATGGAAGAAAGGAGTCGCTGGTTTGTGCGTGCAAACCATTCAGTTTACGAGACCGGGAAATGCACATGCTCTGTCCATTGGATAAATACAGCTGCTCTCAAGATAACACACTTTTCTGAAATAAATGAACAAACCACTTCACACTAGCAGTATTCCCTTCCATGTACTAGTCATGAAAATGCTTTGATCTCAGCGTTTATTTAATTACAAATACCTAGTAAACTAAGGCAAAGATCATGTGCTTTTGAAGTGGTCGCTCTTGTCCTTCCATCTAATCTTCCCCTTGTCTCTTGCTGTTACTCATGATGTTAAGCCTAAATGTGAAATTATCACCTTTTTGAGGCAGCGACTAAGTAGTATGTCTTTGAAGCACAATCAATCCTAATTAAGTATAATCAATAATAATTATAGTTATGTAATGGAAAATAGGAAGATGAGGAAAAGGAAATGGCTGAGATCATAATAATTACTTTCTATTAGGACTGAGAGAAAACTAGTGTGAAAAGCTGGCCACTCAAGGAAACAGATACCTATTTAGTTGGGTTTTCCTTAGAGTTGAACTAGCTGAGTTAAAGTGTACTAAGTGTAACACTAAACATGATTTATAACTTAAACATTAACAAGCTCTGGAAGCGAAGCTGTACTTTCTTTCTACTTGAGGTACGTGTATCTCTGAGGGTTTTGCTGTGGTAGCCTCTTTGGAATGCAGCAATTACCACCTACATGGCAAATTGGAAAAGTTGCATTCCTCTGCTAATAATCCACTCCTCCATTTAGCCAGAGGACAGGGAGGAGAAGGTGGTGACTCTAATGGAGAGACCAGTCAGAGCCAGAAAGTATCCTACTGGAAGGACAAATAAGCACTAGGTGTTAACCTCACAACTTAAGATTTAAAAACCCTCCACATGGAGTGTAAAAGCCCTGTATATTCATCAGATACAAGAAATTTGGACAAAAATGGAAATTGAGCTCCATTACATTTCTGATCTAATGCTTTATGTTCCTACTGACCAACTCTGGCATTCCCAGAAACATTGCTCAATGCTACCTTGCTAATACAAGATAGGGGATTTTTGTTTGTTTTCTGACAGGCTCACAGTTAATGCTACACACCCAAATAAGAATTTCATACTTCAGCTATTTTTTTGCTTTCTAGTCCAAGGAGAACTTACATTAGTGTAATGGTGTCAGCACATATATTATATGCATATGTAAATAAATAAGTATAAGCATGTATCAGCATAACGTTACCATTTCAGGACTCAAGTTTTACAAGCAAAATAATGTTTTATCTCCCAAATAGTTGTAGATAAAAGACAGAGTTTCAGAATGGATACAAACTTTAATGGAAGAGAAATTACTACTGCACATACATCAGGTGCCTAAGTTACTTTATGAAACACTATGTTATTCTGAACAAGATGCGAGAGTAGCAAAAATTTCACACATACTATTTCCCCACTACAGAAGTTGCAGTTCAAAAACCTGACGCAATCTCCAAGACCAACCACAAGTACTCTTAGTTCTCTACCTAATTTCACACCTATGATTAATCACCATTAAAAAAATCCTATGTCAAATCCATGTTTTCTCTGCTGTCTTTATTACTTTTGGTCTATATCCAGTTCTTACATTAACAAAATAGCACACGTTAAATTTAAAAAGCATGTTCTGTATTAGCTTTCCATATTGCACAAATTCCTGCTTTTGCTACAACCTGTAGACCTACATTAATGCTGTGTTTAACAGCACTTCGAAGACCCAAAAATATTAGATTCAGTTGTGAGTAGGTGTAAGATGACACAGTATTCTGTAGCTTGTATTTAATTTATTTTATTTCTATCACTATGATCAGGCAGAGTTCCTACTCATGAAGACTGACAAATTAATTTTCTTGAGTTCCTCCAATCTGATGGTCCATCTGTTAAATGGATTCTTTAGAGAATGCATTATCTTTTGCAATAAATTTAAATGCAATTATAATATATAGCCATCCTTATGGAGAAGCAGTCATTTACTATAATCCATTAATCTAAAGACCTTTCAAGCTTAGTACAATATTATCCACAGTATGAAAGACAGACTATTTGTTAACATCTTATCACCCTTTCACAAGAGAATATCATCCTTGTAGCAACCGTAATTATAGAGAAATGGAAATGTAAATATCCTTAATACATCTTTTAATTAGGTTTAGCAAGTGAAAATATTTTGGAGAGTCAACTCAAGGTCAGATGTCTAAGGACCACCTGGCACTGATTCACCACCCTGCAGTGATTCACAAAGCACTGACAGAGACTTTCTGCAGTAACTCAAGAAAACTTACTGTACTATCTGCTGTAGCAGCATACTCATGCAGTTTGTACTACTGATGTATAAATATGCCTTTGCATGTCTGCTTTAGAAGAGTTAAACCACATTTACATCCACAGTGTAAGATATTAATTAGACACTTGAAACTAGGTCACTGTGTATAGTTTTCAATGTCAATTCAAATGAGGTAATACAACCGAGAATAAAGAGAGAACAAAAGTGGAAAAACAGCACAGAAAAAGGGAGAAAAGGAAAATACAAACATGTCTGAAGTCAGAAAAACTACCTGAGGAAGAACATACATCTCATAACTAGGTTGTCCACATGCTTTCAGCTTCACATCTAAGTTCACAGAAAGACAAGTTTCATCTTCAATTTAAGGAAATTTATTTTTACATTTCCAAAACTTTCTTCATCAATGTGAAGTTAAAGCAAAGCAGGAGTTTGTGGTTTTCAGTAATAGTAAGAGAAATGGGTGTTTTTATCATCGTCTATAAACCTGCAGTCTGTATATCCAAAGACCTAATTATGAAAAAAAAAATAAAGTAAAAAAAAAAAATCTTTGCATGCATTAAAGTAACACATAGATAAAACTTTCATATATCACTTCCTCACATGCCATGTAATTTTCTGCAGAATGCAGCATGGGGAATAACAACTCCAAAGGCATTGAACGGATGTTTAAGCTGCTTCATTATATAAAGCCATATGATGATCCAAAGAAAGATCCGTCTTGGACTTTCTGAAGCCTCTGCGACACATTTCAGAACTCAGTTTGGAAATCATGCCTGAAACAGAGCCTAGAAAGCTCTGTACAGTTAGATTAGAGATAAGCATAGGCTGAGAGGTTTCCTGATGGCTAAACATGATATGATGGGATAGATGCGAAAGCAAAGGAGCTGAAAATTGTAGGAGATAAGGTGTTCAGTAAAAGTAAGTATTTAGCTATAGGCAGTGCAAACTAAAGGCACATACACGAGCGGAATTTCAGGCCTCACACAAGCATCGTGAGATTGGGCACGGTGTAAACTGCTGTATAATCCCTGGCACGTGCACAGCAGGATTACATATCAAGCACATACGGAGGGTGAATCCAAGGTCTTGCCAGTTCTCATGACAGTCCGAATGAAAGGGCATATATGGGTAGCTCCTGATGAGTGCAGTGCTCAGACAAATGTTAGCATCACTGGCACACTGAGGGAGTGACCTGAGCAGGCAGAATTAACACTGTATGGATGGGAAACTAATTCTTGACTTCCTGTTTTTAAATATCTGTGTTCTGCTAAAGTTGACACTCTGTAAGAATAGTACCCACTACCAGTCACCTCTCATCAATACGGTAACAAGAAAAGCTCTTTTCCTGTTCATAATACTACCAGCAATATTTAGAGATCATATCCAACAGCAGCAAAACCCACAGTTCTTTGCTTAGAAGACACATTTCCGGCTAAGTAGGAGTTCAGCTAGCAGCATGCTTGTTATCAGCAGAAAACAATCACAGATTAACTGCGGAGGAGGAAATGATGGAGAAGGAAAGCAAAATGAAAACTTAAAAGGAAGTTTAGGCCACGGAGATACCTACACACTATGAAATGTCTCTTCAGTTAATTCAGAACAATCCTTAAATGCTTAGCATTGGAAACAGAGTAGTGCAAGGGTTATGTACGAGCATACTTGTGTTCAGTATTTCAAAGCATCCTCATGTCTGAGTTTCATGGCAAAACTGTAATGTAATACAATACTTAATAAAGCATTAATACTAAAAAATGCTAAAGATGTTGTAGTATCCTTGACTTCTACTGCTTTCACTCATGGTTGAAAACATATATACATCAAACATATATACATGTTGAAAGAGTAGATTTATTAGCAGTACTTGAGTATATAATTATAGCAAATAGAGAACGCTGAGAATTAACTTTATGAGACAAAAGTTACTATTATCATAATTACTATTAGGAGTTACCTTTGTATATGACATCAAAAGACTTTAAAATACGAAGTTCAAGCACATAAAACCTTAGAGTCTGATGAAAGGAAACTGATGTTTCCAGTGATTTTGATGATTTCTAGGTGAAGTTCACAGTAGTATTTTAGCTGTAACTGAAGAAGGGTGAAGTGAAGGATGGAGAGATTGAGAGTCTTCTTTAAGACACCATAGCGAATTGGCTGAAAAGCTAGAAACAGTGCTGATAAAATAATGCAGAATAGTTACTGCAGTCAGGTGGAAAATGCTCTCTCAGTATTTACAGATTTTTTTTTATATTGAAATCTCAGGGGAAAAAGAAGTATTTATTTTTAAAAAGTGAAAACCAGACAACTGAAATAAGTTTGGAAGTGTATCCAGGGTTACAATTAGTTCCTCAAGCCGCTCATCTGTGGCCCAGAATTCCTTATCAGACTACTATTCTGTTTTTGTATAATATCACTGAGCCCTATGACTGTGATGCCTGCTAGGAGATCCTATGCAGTTGGGGAAACAGAGAAACAGACATTGTGTACTTAGGAGTACAAATCTCACCAGGCAGCTGGCAGTATTTTCAAATCAAACTACATTTTGACTACCACCGTCTCCTCTTCCTCCATCTTCTGGGATCTGGAAATTTAGTCCGTGGACAGCTGTGCCCAACAAAGGGACTCTTCAATTATTGCATTTTTAAATATAATAGTAACAGACTGCAGATTACCTTTGTTGCACAGCCTCAACCCATACATTAATGGACACTCCATGAAAACTTGAGAATACTCTTCTTGTTCTTCATTTCACTGACTTTTTCTTGAATTATTTTATTCCAAGCTGAATGGTGTGCTTCCTGCAAAAAAAAAAACAGTATTTTAAAAATTTCCTTACAGTATAAGTGAAACCAGAAAAAAACCCACCATAAATTAATTTCTACCCCTATAAAAAAATCCCTAAATTTTAAAATTATTGAAAAATGTTTCTTTGCAAAGGTTTCCCATAAACTGTAACCCAAGTCCCCACTTTTTGCATTCAGCTGCAGCTTCCCCCTCTCCCATCTTAGAATTATTCTAAAAAAAAAAAAAAAAAAAAAAGGAGAAAAGAAAGGATGTGATTATTTTGATGCAACATTAATACAGGTAGTTTAAGTAACCTCAGATTAATAATTTCAGTGAGATTATACAGGATTACAGAATCCAAAATGGATACAGTTGATGAGTTAAATAATAAAAGCGAATTTACTTGTCAAAATCTGATTTGCTTTCATGCTTTGTAGCATGAAAACAATTAAAACCAAATCTTGTTGGTCTAACAGAAACTGTGTTGTTGTTTTTCTGTTATACAACATGAATGTGAGGAGCTAAGATGTTACTGCAGTTACAAAACACAACTAACGCTTAAAATAAAATTCCTGTTCTTTTTCAAAACTTCTGTGACTTAATAAACATTTATTATAATACTGCTGAATAGTAGGCTGTTAAATTACATTTGGTCGTTTTTTCAGAAGAGGACCATGAAAAATCAAGGCAAATGGTACAACCTAGAAAATACTCTCACTTACTCCAAAAGAGACAAGGCAAAATTTGAAGAAAAAAAGAATAATGTTGGCAATGTCCTGAATCCTTGCTCTGCTGTGCCTCAGACACCGTCTTTTAAAGAATCTCTCCAGCTCTGAACAGCTTTCTCCTTTCGCCTTCCTGAAAGGCTAGGTCATACAGACCATCCAGCAGGCCCAAAATAACGTTAAACTGCAGCTTCCCCCTCTCCATCATTTTGTTGTGCTACAACGTGCAGCCACACAAGACACCAGAACTCTCTCTCTTTCCTGCCTCCTCCCTTTGAAACACTCCACAGCTGAGGAAACATCCTCCTTGTCCCCCTTTGGTGTCCTCATAGACGTCCTTCTCCCTTTCTCTCATATCCTACCCTTCACCATCACCGTATCTCTGACTTCCCTGAAGGATTCACTAAGCCACCAAGCAGTATGTTGTTCTCCAGATGATCAGTCTGAAGTTAAAACTGAAGGACTGAAACACAGGGAAGTTCTGCCTTCCAAGAGATTGTCTTCCAAACAGCAATGCTGTGGCTTTCCCTCTCAACAAATATTTAAGTGCTTTATAATTTGAATTCTGCCAGCAGACTTAGAAACACCCACTTTCTACAATTAGACAGGGCCTTTTATGTTAAATGAGATCAGGGAGAAGGGTAGGAAACAAAATGACACTGAACAGCAACATTCAGTTTAGAACAATTATTTCATCACTGATAAAAAGTATGTGCTAAAATTTGGAGGAAAGGTTTAATTATCTGACTGAAGGCTTCTTATCTCACCTACTGAACTAATAACCGTTTACTTTTTGACTATTATAACTTTCAAACTTCTCTAGTCAATTTTGCAGCACAGACCGAACTTTCTAACAACACAAGCACAAAAACTCGAAACCCTTCATGTCTTTAAGGAATTTTTGTGCAAACGTCAGCTTTTAAACCATGACAGAAATAATCAGAGGAACACCTGCCTACTCCTACAAACACATTCACCTTACTACCAACTAGCTTTTTCTCTTCTCTTCTCTTCTCTTCTCTTCTCTTCTCTTCTCTTCTCTTCTCATGTTCTTGGAGAGAATGTTTTCTCCAATCTGATAAACCCAAAGTACAAAACTATCACCTTTTTTGGAAACAGAGCAGAATTTAAAGTCCATTCTGCTAGATTCCCACAAAGGTACTGACTTTATATTTCAAGGCAGGCAAACCTGCCAGCTTCAGCAACTGGGATAACTGCTAGAAAACGTAGCCCGTTAAAAAAACACAAAGCTGATGGCTAGAACTTAAAGCTGTAGGACAGATGCATCTGGATTTTTTCAGCTACTTATGACTATTTCAGCTATTTATGACTATTTTAAAGAACCTGTTGTGACAATGCATTAAAGCACAATGCATTAAAGACTCCCTACCCTGGAACAAACAACAGTTTATAGCAGTAATCCTTCCAATTTCTACTTTTAACTGCTGTTTGTAAAAGCGCATAAGCTGTCTAAAGCCAAAATTATGCAAAAGTAAACCTGCAATTACTCAAGGCATGGAAATTAAATTACCCTATATTTACTCTGACCCAGCTGATAACAGAATCCAGTGCTTAAATTTAACTGAATGGTGCCTGGAGGCCTTGGGAATAGCTCTGGTGTAACCCAACCGTACCAAACGCATCAATTGGCTTCCAGAGACCTGGGGAGAGACCTGGAGCAGCACTGGCCAGACAGCCATTACAAGAAAACAAAACCACCTCTTAAATAGCTGTCACAGTATGTGTGATTATAGGCTTTACAAATTACAAAGTTACCTGGAAAATGTGGTGTTCCCATGCAGCTTCAGCAATTGGAATAACTGCTAGAAAATGTAGCCCGTTAAAAAAACACATAAAGCTGATGGTTAAAACTTAAAGCTGTAGGACAGGTGCACCTGGATACTTTTAGCTACAGATTCCATATTTTGTCTTTTGTATTGTATTTTACATAAAGCTGTTCTGAGCTACTTAAAACAGTCTACCATTTCATATTGCTCTTTTCATTCCTTTTTCTTATCATAGCTCTGTGCCCGAGTCCATCTAGATTCATTCCTACTGCTGCTATTCTTATCTAGACTTCTTCATTCCTGGCTTTCATTCTTTGAGTACAGCCTTACAATTATATTTAACAATATCACAACATAAATCTCAGGCCTATGAACCATTCACACTCTAAGAGAACAAAAGCATTCAAAGCAAACTCTGGCAACTATATCTAAGCACTATGCGGTTTTCCTGAGTCCCAAATTATTAATTTTCAATTCCAGTTTCATAATTTTTAGTCACACTGTTTGCAATTGATTGTCCTAGCAAAATGCTGTGTGCAAGCTGAACGCTACTTAAAAAATGCATGTAACAAAATACCTGAGTTAAAATAATCACAGTTACAGTGAAAGACAACCCAGGCAGAATTATTTTCAGTTTTCACATAAAGTTTATTTCTACATAAACAAAATATATAAGGAGACTGGTATGAATGTGTGCAATTACAGAATTATTAGATGAACTAAACGCAAATAATAAATGCCTAACATACACCTAGTTTCACATCTTAGCATTTCCCATTCTTTAGGTGATAAATAGATTCTTGAACTTTGCAATAAAACAGCTAAACATATTCCTGAACTTTGTAATACTGCTCTACTCATTAGCTTCAGTTATCACTTTAAAACATCAAGCTGTCAAAGATACATTCCTTTCCTTTTCCTCTACACGGGAACATATTGCAAAAACATTTTCTAAACATCTACAAAATTATTGCTATTTTGACCCGCGGGAACCGAGACTTCAGCCGTTAAAACGCAGACGGGCGAGTGTGGCCGTACAGAAAGGCAGAGATTTCTCAGAAGAGCCGCAGCGCCGCATCGCGCCGCTCAGTCTCAGCGTGAGCCCGAGCCGCGGACGGTGGCGAACGGGCGCCACCCTCTGCTGTGAAGCTGGAAATGTTCATTTTTCAGTTGAGGTAAAACGCTGCGTTCTTCTTACCCCATCTGTCATCCCCGACTTTCTAGTGAGATGCTTACCTCCAGCCAGCCCACAGTGCTAGTCTCGAGGTTACTGCACATTCAAGTAAGAGCCTAACGTGTCCCCCATGATGTTTAAATCAATCATTCACATCCACAAAATTTATATACCAACTTATTTCAAAATTCTATGACAAACTCTCCTTAGGCCTAATGCTACAAAACACCTCGACAATAGTGAACCTACTAATGCCCTCCAATGACCGGCTTTGCTAAGGCAATATTCCTTCATTATTTCGCTACTCTTCAGAGTGTTATGCAAGCAGCTGTAAGCCTTACTTTTGCATTTAGAACCGATTTTTCATTGCCTATTATTAGAACAGATACCACTCGCCAGGTCTAGGCTGTATGTAGGACCCTTATAGACAGTAGCTGTAAGAATAATTACAAAGAAATTTTAAAAAACAGCTCCTAAACATACCCCACAAAAGAACAGATCGTTCATTACGTAGAAAACTTTTCCTTGAAATGTCACTTGCAATAAATCTTTCCTTCAGCCTTCCTGAATTTCTCTTTGTGATTGTGACTCTAAAAAACAACTTTTAAAAAGTTTTCCATTATTACCATTTAACCCCACTTTAGAGCATCATGCTTTAAAAAAACTGTACTTGCAAGTCTGTGAGTCCTGTGAGGCTGCACATGTCTTTTTTTCCTTTATAACTGATTTGAAGGCATCATCTTAAGTTTCCCATCACTACACAAAATTAGGATCCCACTTATATGCCAAAGTCAGAACTCAGAAATATAGGGCTCCATCTTAGAAAATTTAATATGAGAAACTTACCTCTATTAGCGATTGGAGCCCGGGCCATCCAACTTAAGACCCTTGCCAGGCTGCAGCACAAATCTCTTCTTTCGTGGCCAGCTTTCATTCTCATTGCAAAAAGGCACTATAGGAGTCTATTATCTACATCTGAAGTTGCACTGAGATAATGCTGTGGCACACACATGGACACAGAGAAGGGAAGTTCTCCCGGTCTCACAAATCATGTAAGTTTACATGACTTGAGGTAAACAAATACAGTCCATGATCACAGAGTCATAGAGTCACAGAACGGGTTGGGTCGGAAGGGACCTTAAAGATCATCTGATTCCAACTCTGCTGCCATGGGCAGAGACATCTCTCACCAGCCCAGGTTGCTCAAAGCCCTGTCCAACCTGGCCTTGAAGACTTCCAGGGAGGGGGGCATCCACAGCTTCCCTGGGCAACCTGTGCCAGTGTCTCACCACCCTCACTGTAAAGAATTTCTTCCTAATGTCTAGTCTAAATCTACCCTCTTCCAGTTTAAAAAACTGTTACCCTTCATTCTGTCACTGTGCTCCTCGATAAAGAGTCCTTTTCCAGGGACTCCTTTCTTGTAGGCCCCCCTCAGGTCCTGGAAGGTCGCTATAAGGTCTCCCCACAGCCTTCTCCTCTCCAGGCTGAACAGCCCCAGCCCTCTCAGTCTGTCTTCATAGAGGTGTTCCAGCCCTCTGATCATCTCTGTGGCCCTCCTCTGGTCTCCTCTAACAGGTCTATGTCCTCATGTTTTAGTGATCACTAAAACAAGTAACAAAAAGTGGTACACACTGCTCATGCTCTGAAAGCAACATTCCCTTTCTCCATTTTAAAAGAAAACTGCTCCACTTGACCAGCTGCACTTTTATGCAAAACTCTGAACTAGGAAGCCTCTGCTTTAATTTAGTAAGCTCCTTCTGTGAAACACCAAGCACAAGTTAAATCTCTCAGACTGTGAATAACTCTTAGGGTTGAGGTCTCCCTCACGCTGCTACATTAAAAGGGCAGGTGCATAAACTCCAAAGTTTGCACAACAAACCAAATACTCATAGGCAAATCCATTTTCTTTCTTACTGTTCAGAAACATATTTTTAAAAGAAGGTTTTCTCTCCATCAGGGCACCTGTTTTTCACCTATTTCCCTGACAGAGGTGGAGCTCACCTATAACAACACACTTGTTACTCCTCCTCATGCAGTTTTATGAGATTTCCCCTAGTGATGTCTCATTTACACACTGGCAAAGTTGTGTTTTGCCAGTTGTTACTCCCAAATTATGAGGCGTTGTGCTGCCCTGAGGCTGAGGGCAAGATACACGGACTGTGCCCACAAAGGGACATTCACTTAGGAAGGGCACACAAATAACCTCCTCAAGCAATCTAATGCACACTACGCAGCAGCCATAGTAAATACCAGACGCAATTACAGGCTAGTTTGAGTACACGGTTACAGTTAATTGCATTTTTACCAACCTGATCATCCTGCACTTGAGCTCCTCCGCACGGCGCCAGCGGCCCTGTGCCGCTTCCCGCCCTCTGTCCCGCCGAAGGCGCCGGCGGCCCGCAGCGGCCAGGCCCGCGGGCGAAGAGCGCGGCCACACGCAGGACTCGCCGCACACAGACGGCGATAACGCCCGCCGCGGAGGAAGCGGTCCGGACCCAGGCAGCCTGCATCGCCTCCGCAGGGAAGCGGAGCTCAGCTGTCAGGGGGGCGTTTCCCTCACCGGCCCCTCAGGCTGCAGGGCAGGCGGCTTGGCCCTCGCCCCGACCAGCAGCCACCTGGAAAGAGGAAGCCTTTCCTCAGGTGTTGAGATTGGCTGCCTCTAGAGTGACAAGGCAACATGGGCAGATCTCAGATTTCCTGACTAAAGATGCTTCCCAAATTGCTACCTGCAGTCAAAGAATCACAGAATATTAGGAGTTGGAAGGGACGTCAAAAGCTCATCCAGTCCAACACCCCTGCCAGAGCAGGATCACCCTGACCAGGTCACACAGGAACACATTCAGGCAGGATTTGAACATCACCAGAGAAGGAGAAGCTCTTCTAACATCTGCATTTATATACAGAACCCTCCTAGCCCAATCCCACTCAAACCCAAATGGTGTTGATTATTGTTGTTTGCGCTTTGTTACTAATATTGGACCTGAGAAGTTCATGATCTCTCCAATGTTTGTAAAATTGCCAACAAATGAACAAGCTGCAGCACTGCTAACACCTGGCTCTTTTCCAAATAACCACATGAAAAGATTAACTCTGTCTGAATTAAAAGAATTTTATTTTGTGCATTTGAGAAATAAATGAATAATGACATTTTCTAAAATCAGTTGTTGGTGTGCTAGACAGACATGGAAAACTTGTATTTTGATTTTACATTACAACATGCAGTGTGATAATGATACATTATTTTACTTGAATATTCAAGTTTATAATCTTTGAATAAGTCAAGAATTATTAACTGTACAAACACTGGTAATAGCCAAAATTATTTCAACTGAGAGGAAGAAAAAGAAAGATGAGTCAATACCATATAGATCAGGAAACACTAACTGGAACACAATGGATTCACAGTTCTTACTAAGTTCTTCAGTTTATTTCTGAAACATATTAGTTTATTTTAAAACATATTTTACTGATTATAACTTTGCATTACTAGAAGTTCTTGAGTGTGTAATGAATGACACTAATGAATGAAAAATACAGTTCAAGATCAGTCAACATAAGTCAGCTATTTTTAGGGTATAATGACTTAGCTATAGAGTTTATCTAGATGAATACCAGCTCATGTAAGTGTTAAATCTAACATTGCTTTCTTCCCTCTTCATTTGTAAACTGTCTGGCTCAAAAAAGTGTTGAGTAGCTTTGTGATTAAAAAAACACAAAACAACAAACACCAAATTAAAAACCAAACAATAAACCCCAACAAACCACCACCAACCCCACTCAACAGTTATAACCCCAAATTTTACTTTTGTTGCTACTTAAAGTCAACCAATTTCACATATTACTCCTATTTAAAATGTTTAGCTGTCACTAAAACTATGCTCAACTAATCAGTGCAGAAGCAACATTAGAAGTGGGCATGTTTAGAAGTTCCATAACGTATGTATTTGTTATACCGTGGTGAATTCTTTAAAATTTTACTATTAAATTAGAAAAACACCCAAACCCCTAGCAGTGGCAAATATGCAGTGTCTATCAGCACTGCAGCTTGCAAAACAGTAGAAATACATCTGTAATAATGTAGGAAGATTTTGATTAATAGTTTCTCTTTCCCACCCCCCCGCCAACACTGGGAGTGTTCTTGCCAATGCATAAAATTTGGAAAAGATTTCCACAAGGTGTCAACAGTCACAGCTCTTAAGCTGCACGTCCAATTTTAAAGTGTTTTCAGCATGTAAGAACAATTTAGTCAGCCATATTGTTCCTGCTTTCTGAACCACAGGAACTACAAAACATACCTTGAAATAATAAGTGAGAAATAGTTATCTAGGAAAACAGTAAAAAGCTGGTGATACAGTAAGACATAAACCTCGGTATCATCATTATTGAGAATTTTGTAAAATTCAGTACATTATGAAAAATACTTTATATGCTTCTTGCACATTAGAAAAGAAAATAATCTGTGGCTGACATTTCAGTAACATTTTCAATTTAATGACTTCTCTCATGCATTGTATGGAGAAAATAAAAATTCTTCAACCCATGTACTGCAGCAGTTCAAAAGTTGAGGTACATTACAGACATTCCCTAATCGTAACTTCTAAGTACTGAACACTTCAGAAAGGGAGTTCAAATACTTATTAACCTTTCAAATAAATAGTGTGACTGTAGCCACTTCTTACAATTAATCTATCTTCACCCTATTAACTTGCCCTTACATGTATCTGTCTGTAACACATTTCCCTGAAAAAGACAGCACACTTGCACTGTACTTTATACAAGGTACGGCAACTTTGAAATACAGATATGAAAGTCTTGACCCATGTGTAATCAGTGCATTATAATTGCATCCTGTGCATATCTTCTTTAGCATATGTTGACTAACATTAAGCAATGCAGCCCTGTGATGTGGGGAGTGCTGTTAGCCTCACTCTGCACTAAGATGGAAAAAAATCGCATGAAGAGAGTTGAGAATTACCAACTGCACTCCAGTCAGCCACCCTTCAGTTTGAGAATGCTGAAC
>NW_010175279.1:48936-63622 GCF_000695765.1 Mesitornis unicolor
GGGCATGCAGACATTCAAATACAAAAGAAAGCAAACGTTTTGCATCATGTTCACTGGATGCTGTTCCCAAAGAACAACACACAGAGGTAGCATGCTTTTTCTTATTGGTGTTATTTCAAACAGCCTAAAAACCTCCTCTTTTCTCTGGTGGCAGGCTAGTATCTCTACTCACTAATGTTAAGTGTTTGCACCTGCTTCAATGCAGCTAGGATTTTCTTAAGAATAGAGGGCTGAGTTGATCATACCTCTTTAATAAATTAATTTAATTAAGCAGTCAAACACACTGACTTCTGTATCTTTGGCCTCTGCTGACATACAGGCTGTGCACTGTATGCACATGCATGTGTTTCTTACGAATTCCTCACAGTGAAAACCAGATTTAAATTAAAAAATAGGTGTGCTGCACGGCCCACAGTACTTAAATTAGTTTTAAAATGGATTAACATAGGATACTACTTCATTATTGCTCAAGTTAATTCTCAAAGTTTTTTCAAATTTTATATATGACTTCAAAGGTTGGTTTATTACAGTATTTTTAAAATTTATTTCTGTGGTTGCTTAATGGAGTGGAACACATACCACAAAAGTCCCCGTAATACAATTCAACAGAGACAACATACTATGCCTTCATTAATGTATCGTGCTACAGCACAAAGCATACCAAACTCCAAAAGCTATAGGTTAGTCTACTCTCCTTTAAGCATGCATTTGCAAAACATCCATTTACTGTTTAAGAGACATAAAAAAAAAACCCAGTAACATAAGAACTGTGCTACTTAATTTTAGCTCATGGAAGAGCCACCTCACTTTCTTACATTAAGATTTTGATTTGAAAAGTCTAAAAAAACCAAAGCTACTTTAAGTTTGTGCATATTCTTAAAATTGCTCCTTACTAAAAGTTCCTGCATCAAGTGTGCACTGCAGTTTTATTGTCATGACCTGATTTTCAAAAAAACAACCCAAGCCCCACACAGTGACAGGATATAGAAGCTGTTGGCATCCAGCATCTCTGAAAGTCAGGACACAGCTTAAGTGATTGTGCAGAAGAGGACATTTCCCTTGCAGTATAAGCCAAGTGTTCATTTATGCCCAGTAACAAGACCACAGAAGTTTCATCTAATCCAATAAAATACACTTTTACAAGTCATAAAGGATTTCAAGGATAACACCAATTGACCAGGCTTGAGTTTCACAGCTGAAAGGGCAATATTGTCCATTTTCATTGGTCAGTTCTGGAAGCCCTTTCCAGGATGATCTGATTAAAAGAAAAAAAAAAAATCAAAGTAGTATTGTAGTTAGATTATACATGGAAATTAAAAGAACACTGCATTATAAAACCTTTTAGAAGATTATCTCAGCAGAAAACTGAAAACCATGACTAAAGGTCTTTTGTCCTACAGGCACAGAACGTTCTCTAATAACTGATATATAATTCTTTTTTTTTTCCTGCAGTTGGGTATTTTAGGTTTTTTTGTGGGGGTGCTTCTCCTTCATAGTGGACTCTGCTACTAATAACGTCTGAACTTACACTACTGGCATGTTGCTCCTGTTTCTCATTCAGTTTTGCAGCTGCAAGAATACAAATGATCTTTGAGGTAACTGAGTGGTGTTCAAACTACACCTGAGACTGGATTATGGTGCTAAAAAGTGGTAACAGCTGGAAGACAGCATGACTACATTAACCCATTTTTTCCCTCCACAGGAATAAAACCCCACACAAACTAACATACGTACAGAAATACTCGTAAGTTGAGTCTGTTGCTACATCACTAATTCTGCACTAAGTAAGTATTAAGACAAAAACGAACACAGAGTGCTACCAAACTGCAAGTTATTTGCTAATGCTACCAAAAAAGACACTAGGACAAGACACTGAGCAAGACAAAAAGTTGCTTAACAAATCTCTTGTCTTCCTCATGGTCAGACAAACTCTGTCACAACCAGTCCCACTGAGTTACTCTTATGAGTACAAATAAATGCATATTTTAAATACTGTAGAACAGATTATATGGAAGAGAAATCAAGAGCAACATGTTTCTTTTGTTTTCAGTTGTCTCAAATCCTTAATAATTAAGAATATAATCAACAGAAAAATGGAAAAACGAGCCCGGGTTTGGCAGTTTGCTTTTTAAGATTAAGAAATCAAAATGCAAAGGAACACTAAAGGGCTTTAAGCAAGTTCCTCTGGCTTCTTAGAATGTCAAGGTTATTAAGATTCTGAAACACTGTCATACTAATTTCCTTATTTATAACACAAGAAATCCTAATATTTTCCATCAACTCATCTGCCACAATTTTAATCTGTCACTACTAGCCCTTTAACCACTTTGTTTTGCAGGTTGTTTTGAAATACTTTCATTTAAAAAAAAAGCCCTCAGTTTTTTTTCTGAAATTCCCTTTTTGTATGAAATTAGATCCTCATTTTTATGTAAGGTTTATTTCACCCAGACTTCACATGTGTAAGTAATCAGTAATTCTGAACTCTATAAAAAGCATGACATCTCAGACGTACTTGAAAACTGACTTGAGATATACAACAGTGCATACAGGAGTGAACTTTATATGTAGAAAACAGATGCTGTTTGTATTATAGATCTATACTTTTAAATGCAATTGGATAGTGGATACCACTAGCTTGAATGAGTATTTTGAATCTGTGTTAGTTGGTGTCTTACCTTTCAAGGTGAACATAGTGGCGAGAAAGAACATTCTTAATCATAACTACAGTTTTTGCATATATCTCTGGACCAATCAACTTTGAGAAGTACAATTTGGCACGAAGAAAATACCCAATTGGCCACAGCCATTCCTAAGCAGAGAATGAACAAAGATTATTACTATTATTGTAGCTATCAGTTTGAAAAGGTGACAAAGGTGACATCTAAAATGGAAGAAATTGGGTCTTACAGGTCCTTGGTGATAATTAAAACCTCTGGCTACGTTATAGTTGTCATTGTCAAGAGCATTATCATATACTCCACAGTAAACCATATCGCTGCAAGAAAGAAAAAACAAATTACACAAAGCCTTAACAAAAATGGTATGTAAAAATGGAAAGCAGAAGTCAGCCAAAAATTTGTCATGGCATTTACATTTAATGATGGTTAAGCTCAGGAGGTCTCCACCAGGTTCTGTATTTTACATGCAAATAAACTTCCAGATACAGTTTTAACTACTAAGAAAATGGTTAAAGTCTTGGAATCACTTGAATTAATAATTTTCCCCTTATGCTTTTACTCAAACTGTAGTGCTGTGTGCTGTATTGTATATATGTATGCATCAAGATGTAAATTCAACATCTTTTATGATACCAAATGTGACTTGCTTACTGTGTGGCAACCAAAACCACCCAGTGATTGCTTACATAAATAAAATCAATTGCGTAGGCTTTTAGAACAGCACAAAATAGTTGTTCTGGAAGTATTTATTGCAGCTTTATTCCAAAAGTATATACGAGGATTTTAACAACGGAAATACTACCACCATGTGTCACATAATTCCTCCTGCTGTGTTTTGCACTTATTCTTGTATCTACTATACTTACTCTGGGTCTAAGGTTTTCAGGCCTAATGGACCAAGCAGCTTTTCCTCTGCTATCTTCAGAGCTTTCCAAGCTTTCTCAGGTGTGAACAACTCAGGGGCCTAATAAAATAATCAAGATTTAATGAACAAACTGTGCAAGTACACACATACCACTGTATACAAACACAGAAGCTCACAAACTGAATTATTCAGTATTACAGAATCAACTTCTGGAACCTACAAGTGAGAATAAGCAAGAGGACAGAAACTATCCAGCATTTAAAAAAAAATAAAATATTAAATTTACATTTTATATAAACTTGCCAAGTATTACTACTGAAACTCTTTGCAAATCAGATAAAGACAACACTCAACCCATACCTTTTAGATAATTTGATGGGAAAAGCGGCCTCCCAGATTTAACCTTAAAAGACATTCTGCATACAGTGAACAAAATTATCCTAGCAACTGGACGGCAACTTCATTTAGGCACAGCCTGTCAAGCATGTATTTTTAGGAGACACTCCAAGATGGACCAATGTTAAGAGCATAGAAAAGAATAGCTTTCAAGAAGTTATTGTAATCAATGCACGTTCCTGATACACCACGCAGATTAATCTTACAATGCAAACTTAGCTCAGTAATAAAGAAAATTTTAAGTGCAAATGCTTCCCCGCTCCACTTACCACAACCATTGCTATTGTAAAATTTGGCCTGAGCTGGTAATCACACCAAGGGCTTGAAGCTCCGTAGCTGTCCTTATAAATTCCACGTTTGTGGACAAGATTTGGATGTCTCTCATTAGGATCTGCTGGGTTCTCAGAGACAAAAAACAGCCTTTCAAAGTGTCCTTGAATCTTTCTGTTCCACTCATCATACGTGATAGTCTCCTCCTTTCCTGCAAGATGTTACATAAAGGATTTATTTTCTGAAAACAGCCACAGCAGTAACACCAGAAGTATGCTTATGTTTATTTTCACTGTCTTTTGTATTGAAGTTTTACTGAAGATATTCCTAACACAATAAAGGCCACAGTAGCATTGCAAAAAAATTATCCAAAGTTGAATTATACTGCAGATCAACTCCAACACACGCTGATCTTTCTTTTTACACAACATTTTCTAACACGCAGTTAGCTGGGAGCAAACAGCATGAGGTACTGTGATCTACAGTAAATGTTTAACTGAGGAATTTTGTAATTAGCATTTCAGCATGTCAACTCTTTCATAGTACTTGGTACACATGCTCTTCCTATTTTGGAGAGTTCAAAGCGAGTGTCAAAACGTTAGGACAAGTGACATTATCACTTTTAAAAGCTTTCTCTTCTGAAATTCCTGACACCTGATAAAACAGCAGCAGACTTAGGATCACCTCTCTCCAGCTGGTGATTCCCCACGCTTAGGCCAGTTCTACAGTTCACAGGAACAGCTCACTGAAACTTCAGGTGAGACTAGAAAAACGTCAGCTTTTAGTCAGCAGATTTGTGCTAGGAATATCTTCCTGACTGAGATACACATACATCTTAAATGAGCAATGCTTTTATGAAGGAACCTAAAATAGTCACGAATTATACATTACTTCTATACTAGGTGAGTACAGGAGTATTACCTGTTTTTCTTAAACTACAGTTGGAATATATCAAAAAGGACATTACTACTAAAATTGAAATACAGTATTGCCAGAAGAACAAAAAGCCTAGAAACTCTAAGGCTATTTTTAATAAACAAGGCACAGATGGTGAATGGGAATTAAAGCTGGTTTTAAACTAGGTTAAGCAGTAGGTGAATGAAATTTAAAAACTCAGTTACACGAGATTAACAACAGAAGGCAGCATACACAATCAAACTGAATCTAAAAGAGTTGCTTATGATTCTGGAAAAAGAGAGAGAAAACAAGACCCATAAATATTGTTTCTACATCTATGGGTTATAACAGTGCTGTGTACTGAATTCCAAGTTGTCTTACTCTAGCCATAGATTTTAAGAAATCCTGAAGTGACAGAAACTAATGACCTAAGAATCTGTACTGTCTAGGACAGCTAGGAAAAAAGCCCAAAAACCTACATTCTCATTTCCTAAAATAGGATAAAAGAACCATTAAATTAATTGTTTTCCAATATTAACCTTTACAGAAGAGTAAATAGGCTTTATGCAGTATGCATATTCACTTGGGCTGGGTAAGCACAATGTAAAGAAACTTTGTAGCCAGAGCAGTATCCCTCTGAAACATAAGGGACACCTGAAGAGATTTATGTAAATATTCACAATAAGTGTTTTTCTGTGTTGCAAATATTAAGGAAGAAAAAAAGAGAAGTATCTTCTGTCATTTTAAGTAGCATTCTTGTAATGAATGCTGTGTATTATCATAATACATAACAATCCTATCACTTATACCCATTCTGAGAAATGGTACTTAGGGTCCAAAATTCCTCTGTAATCCACACTTTAATATAAGGAATAAAATACTTGAAATATCAACATGACAATATCAACTCTTAATTTTTTGTATTAACAGAAGATTTTAATCGTACATGATCCTTTCCCAAGTTTTTCCTTGTTTCCCTCTAAACCTTTTTGGGATGTCTGACAATAATCTCTGATGTTGTATGACCACCATTTTATTTTTTTAGTTGTTTTTTTACTCCAGTAACACAATTACAAGGTATGCTTGTCTTTACCATGTCTTTTCACAGTGACTCCACGGAATGGAAACACATTTTTCCCAGATAAATCCAGTAACCAGCGAACAGCCGACTTGCACAGGCCAACGATTTCCACAGCAGAGCCATCTCTAAAATAATAATAATGATTTAAAAAAAGAAAAAGTTACTTTAAGAAGTTCAATAAGTAATGGAAAAAATAGCCTGTATGTATCTTTAGACAGTTTAGTTTTCCCTATTCTCTAACTATTCCCCTATTTCTCCTATATGAGCATTCCAAAGTTCTACCGTACTGCAGTGAGAATAACAGCTCCATTATCTTCACCGCTGTTACGACTTTGTAAACTTCAGTCATACTGCTCTCATCCACATTCTCTCAAAAACAAAGGGTCCTGAGACACTCCAATGTCTCCTTGCAAGGCAGCTACTCCATCGCTGTGAGTTCTGGCTGCCCTTCTCTGTACCATCCTTTATTATGCCCTTCTTGAGACCAGCACTACATATGTAACACTCAAGGTTCAGTGCATCTTGCAGGTGCAAGGTTTCACAAAGAAGCAGAACGATGCCCTCTGTCTTGTTCTAAAAGCTTTTACCAATGACACCCAGAATTATGTTTTTAATTACCTTTTTTTAGCTGCTGCTGTACACTACGATATTATTTCAGGAAGCTACCAAAGACTCAGGAATTATTATCATAAATAATTTTAACATTTCCCCACAAAAGCCTGGATTTTGTACCGTGGAGTAGCAGGAATTCCTTTGTTGCGAGCCCTGTCGCTTTCTCCCATTTTATCCATCCAAGTGCCACAATTGAAGCGATTCCCTCCAAAGACAAAGCCAGTCTCACTGTCAACACCTGCAGTTACAGTAAAACCTGCCAAGCAAGAATATCACGTGTGACGTCTGTATTTTAAACACAAAAACCCAAGTGCCACCCAACCCCAGCCCAAGCCTCCCAAATAAACAAAAACCTCCAAACAAGATATCTGAGGTGGGTTTCTGAAAGCAACTGTACTTTTTAAGTCAACTTTTATTTAAAGATAACTTGTACTGCAACATCAGCTGCTGATAACAAACAATTAGGTACTTTTTAAACATTAAATGTGTTTATAATGTAGTAACATAGTTTTAATTGCATAAAACAATTATGTTTTCAAAAATACATGCAATAGCTAGAGGAAAGAAAATATGATCATCTCCCGACTTGTATAGCAAGAGTTCTATATATGTTACCTTCATCTCTCATGTTTTGATCTATCTGCGGACCAGCATTCCTTTCGCGGAAATTTATGCCTTCCATGTGGCGTTGCATTGCTTCCTGTATTACTTCATAAAGTGGCTGATCCTAGAATGATTGTGTGTTTGGATGAGACATGAAAGGCAAGATGAAAAATAAGCAGAAAGGCTCTATCTATTGTGCAAATAGTAGCAATTTTTAGCCTCTAACTTATGATACTTCAGAAGAAAAGCACTTAACATCTCCATTAGCCTCTTTGACAATGGCAACACATTGTATACTGTTTTTAATATGAACATATTTTTGTAACAAAAAGCAAAGAAAAAATTTAGAAGCTGATGGATTTTTTTCATCCATCCATCACGTGATGCGGATGCAGCAGGAAGTGCCTAAAATATGGAATTCTTGTGCTACAATCAAATTTTGCTATAAACAACAGATAGTGACAGGTTCCTGCAGCTAGAAAAGTTAAGTAATTTCATTAAAATTTGTAGTTGTGTTAAATACTTAAATCAGAAGTGATCTTTACCACAGTGCCTGGGGGCTGAGGAGAAGAGTCATCTCTTGGATACATCCTAGAAACAGGACACCTGAGAATGTCTGTTCCATTTGGCACAATTTTACAGTAGTCCTGGATGCACTGAAGCCACCACCATACAGCATCACGACAGTTGTATCTGGCATGTGTCCCCTGCCCAAGTAGGTTGGGAATGAGACCATGTCTTAAAGTCCCACCAAATGCTAAAATGATGTTTCTAGAACAAAAGAAAAACAGAGTCTTGACTAAGTTACTTTCAAGGCCATTACTGGGCCAAGTACAAAGTATATGAGTTTGTCAAGGAGACAAACAGGATCTTAAAGACAGATGCCAAAAGTTTGCTGTTGAAAGCTACAAATTAGCATGAAGTTCTTTCACAATAAAGTGTCATCTGTACCCTACAAATTCTCCAAACATGAATTCATTTAAACTGGTTCGTACAAAATATACATCTGCTATTACTGAAAAGCTAGGTTGCTTTTTCATAGGTAGTGATATAGAACCTAAATCCAAATCTCACTGAGGTCACAGGGAAGGGTTTTATTGACATTGTTTATGATTACCCTGGTATGCATTTTGAAGGGTGAGGTGGGAATGGGGATAGAGGGCAGGAGTAGATGAGAATTTCACATTAAAATACAGAGAGGTGACAGCAACTGAGGTTATGAGAAGTTTCATTTGAGAACCATTGCACGTACCTTGCAGAAAACATGGATTCCAGCTAGCTTTAAAAGGGAACATAAACATACTAGTGGACTGCAGATCTTACTGCATGAGAAAGGTAATAGTTGGCCAAGTGTACAACAGCATAAATACGTCCTGATTAAGAATAACTATTTTTATGTTTGTATCATGTGTTAAAAGATTAATGAAAATACCAAATCAATAGATCTGCCTTGTATCTGGCTTATCTGTCAGGTTAAACAAACAGATATCAGATTGTAACAATCCACAATTAGCTGATTTCTAGCATTAATAGGGTAACCAGCAGTTACAAAAAAAATAATCATGATAGACATGCAATCATACCTTTCTAATTAAAATGGTATCCTGTTACTTCAAATTATTAAATAAATACTCTTGAAATTACTGCTCAGCAACAATGATGCAAGTACATGTGAAACACACTGTTTAAGGACAAGCAGTAGTGTTACAAGGGTTAAAACTACCCTATCTATTCAGAACATCAGCTTCACATCAGCACTAAGAATGCAAAAGAGAATAATTTAAGTAGTATTTTTAATTCCACTTAAAGAGAACTCCCAAATACACTCAAGGCCATTAAAGTTTTATACTGCACATTAGCTGTTTCTAATAGCTTGTGTGTCATTGCAGGTTTTGAGAGCGTGCCTTTTACCTAACTACCTCTAAAACCAGAAAGATTTAAGTACAAGTCATTCTTACCTTGCTTCTAGATAGCGCCCAGTAACTAACATGAGGCCTCTCAGTGCAATAAAGGTATCCCTTCCCCAGGAGCGAAAAATTCCAGAAGAAAAGTGAGGCAAACCTAAAAAGAAATGTCACTGTCCATCTCATTTACTCCCATGGCAGAAATCTCCAGGCATGCATGTATGTATAAAATAAGCAGAAGTAAAATTAAATTCACATTTGATTTTTATTTTCCTAGATTGAGATATTTAAACAATCTTCTAGATCAAGTTTTTGATGAAAGGAAATAAAACCTCATTTTAGAACAATTATCTTCTAGAATTTCAAGATCGCACAACAGAACTTCTCATATGAATAATTTTTAATTAAATCACTCTAACTTAACCAAGTGCCATCCTTTAATTAAAACAGAATGAAAACTAACGAACAAAAAACCAGAACTATGATGAGATCTACAATGCTTTGTTGGCAAGACTTTATATATGAGAGCTGTGCCATCTCAGAGCATAAAGGGGTTATGACTGGAGACCTATGAATTTCTTCATCCCCAAATAGTTCTCAGGCAGTATAAGAGGAACCCTGCTTCCCTTTTACAGCAGCTTCTAGAACTACATCTTACTGCAGACATTGTAACAGGTAACTTTAAGAATGATTCTGACTTATAAAGCATAGTAATTGCAACAGTATGTCCATCCTAGTCTTTTGTTCCATTTATTACCATTTTCAATCTAACAAACAAAAATTTCCATATGGTAAAGTTTCAAAACATCAGTCTCTTGTGCAGGCTTGACAGAACATTTCAACTTCTATCACTTGCTTTTCCAAAGTATTTGGTAATACTCAAATATGACCATATAATATATGGCAACAGCACTTGAGAATGACAATCCATGCATGAGTTAAAAAATCTCAGACACAACTACCAGTGAATATGTGAGGGGAATACTTAGAACCAAACTCTTCAGTATAATTAATCTTGATGACCAATCTAATCGAACACGGTGCCTCTGCGCTTCTAGGTAACACTAAAGCAACCAAATGGAATGTTACTAAAAAGAAGAAACTAAGCAGTAAAGTTCCATGAGAGAAAGACGGATGGCAAAAAGAAGCAAATAAACAGCCCAGTGAGACAGATGCCATAGAAGCTGTAGATGGTAAAAGTTTCTATGGTTTCTAAAAAGGAATGGGCCAAATCAGAACAAAACTAAATTCATTCCAAGTACACTAAATATAGAAGATAATACTTCTGACACAGGAAAGTGCCCAATTCAAAGGCTGCCAGATGCTGGCAGAACATTCAGAGGTATAAACACTATTTGCTGACTGCTTTACGCTCTTTCCTTAGAGAGACAGTTTCAGATCAGGCATTCTGGTCTGCAAATGGTTCCTTTTTTTCTGAGAAGCTGTAAAGAATAAATTCACTCTTGTACTCCATTACAATTCAGTTCCTTAATTCACATTTAAAAAAAATATATATATACTTAGCATAATAGGTTTTAGTTTATCTGAAGCAAGTCGTCTGGAAAGAGAACATCTTTGTGGATCTCCATATATGATAGAAGTGGATAAAGCCAAAAATGTCTCTAAATAAAGTGCTTATAAGCCTCACCCTGCACAAAAGCAGTAACAAAACAGTTGTTCCCAAGTACTGCTAGATGGGAAAATCTTTAACTTTAACACAAGTTAAAACTCTGGGCAGAAGTGAGGAAAACTGCTACCTACATTCTATTGGTAGTTGCTGACATGGATCCCAAGCACAGTGGAAACAGTTTGGAAGATGGTTGTTTGGGGTTTTGTTTGTTTTAAACGTTGTCCTCACTTACCAGCTGCCAAGGAAACACAACACTGCTCTTTCTCATTTGTAATCTCATTCAGCCTATAGGGAACATCATGTAGGGAAGGAGATAGATCTGGCAGACAAGAATATCTTCCTATCCCACACATCTGGATTGAACCCAAGGAAAGGTGTTTAACAAACGTTGATCCATTCTGCACAAAGCTGTAATACAACATAATTAAATTAACTTTGCATTCAGCAGTATCAGACTATAAAATGTACCTTTTTTAATTTACAGAAGATTATTTTAAGTATTATGCATAATAAAGACAGTAAACTACTAATGATTTACTGTTAGTATTTTGCATTATCTAATTTTGTACATAAGCTTTAATTTGTAAATCACTTTTTTCCCCATAACGCGGGCCCAATGTTAGCCTTAAATTTTAATTTATTAATGTCAATATGAATGTTTATGTCAAATACTTCTAGGGAAAAGAGTAAAAAAAGGGAATCAGTTTGACTTACTTGATGCCTACATACAGACCTAAGGTCTTAAAAATATGATAAAAGATATTTTACTATGAACAAAAGTTTGTCAAACCTAGTATTTTAAAAGATTGACAAATTTTATATCTATTTTATATCTATACCTATTTTATACCTATATCTATACATCTATTTTATATCTATATAAAAATATATAATTGTAAGTCAACAAATCAGTTAACACAGTCTAAAGCAATGCGACCTGCATTTCTGACTATTTCATCTCCAAGCATTTTTTCCATAAATCATACTCCTTTCCACATGGTTTCACAGCCATGCCAAATTCTATGCTGATTTTAACATCCATATTTGTATAAAACAATACTGATTTATTCAGGATTTTCAGAGCTAGAATAAAGCCTCCATTAAATCAATCTCCCTTCCCTTTCCAGTAAACAAAGGAGAAGCAGACACTGAAGATTAAACAGTTATTACAAGAACTAAGCGAAGTGCCCAGATAATGAAGGCCATTTAGCTGTGTTAGAGAAGAAGTGTTGAACAACGCATCAGCATCAAGTACAATCTGGTATTTTCTTTTTTTCCTGAACTTTAAGGAATCATTGCAACTTCTAAAACCTTCCAAACCACCACCATTAGAAGATGAATTCGATATTCACTACCAATTCTACCCTTTTACATGAGTATAAAAATATTCAAATTAAATTCTCCAGCAGATAAAACTTGGTGCAAATATATACAGATAACTCTATAGCTCTGATATGCCAAGCATACCTAGACATCTGATGCCATCCCACATCCAGAAGTGTTGTATAGGCACCCACTAATATGGCATCAAAGTAACATGGGATGAGGTAACGTGGAATTCTCTTTAGGTAGACAAACATAGCCTTCAACCATTTACCAACCTAATAAAATACAATATAATTAGAACTCTATAACACAAAGGTTAAAAAAACCAGTTCTTTCAGGACCCACCTAGTTAAAGTATTTGTCACAGTTTTTGTACATTTATTACACCCCAGCTATCTTCAATTATTAATAACATCCCTAGCATGCAACCAGAAGAAGCTGTCCATGTTAAATATTTGTGGTAGAATTGCTGTACCCTCCTGATCCAAAATGACAACTGAGAGATGAACTCTAAGAGAAGTAGCAGGGGAAAATGTAAGTAACGTCTCTGTAGTATGACACAAATGGGCAAGAACATTAACTATAGAAAGAGATTATATTTTGCTAGTCTTGTAGGAAAATAAAACTATCACAAAAAAGTTTCTAAAACTGAGTAGCAAAGGAAAGCTGCAATTCAAACGGCATCACTACAACCCAAGCGTAGGAAGGAATTTTCTCATTGCTTGAAGAGACAGGACTGAAGAGATGAACTGCCAGACCAGGGACAGGCCGAATTATGTAGGGCCACCAGTGAAAATGACTGCAGATCTGGATCTAGGACTCAGGATTCTGGAGCTTCACCATCCTCGTGTCATCGCAAATTGTTGAACATCCAGGAAGTATTTCTCTTCTTTCCTTCTACTACTGTTAAAGAACATCATGACAACCTACCAGAAAGTCACTAAAGATTTAAACCTTGCAGATGAAGACTGTGCAGCCAAAGGAAAGTACGTGTCAATATAATACATGATGATGCTATACTTTTAACTTGAAAACTGTGAAGGGAAAGTTACTTATGGCAACAGAGAAATGGTAACATTTAGTTTCATGTTGCTTCAGTACAGCTATAGGTACTTCATGTTTTCTGCAAAACAGAATGAGACTCTACAAATTAAGAACTCAAAAAATACACAGAAAAAATAAACAACAGTCTTTGAAGAACAGTAAATCTGGAACATAGCAGACTAACTTCCCTTCTAGAAAAGCTCTGTCTCTGAGGTCTGATTCAGCATTAACATTACACTGCTTTATCCATTCTTCTGTTTAATATCACTACACCTGACTTCATGAACAAAATGAAGTAAGAATGCTGAAACCTTTATTACTATATTAATTATGTCAGCTACCCAAATCAGTTCTTCATCTTGTTAAATGAATAAAGCAATTTCCATGCAGGAAAATAAAATATGACAAAGAAAGAAAAGGACTGCAGTGTAACGTAGCTATACAGGTAACTTGAACTTCAGTAATTCCTATCTTCTAGGTACTTGACTGCAATCTTACTATAACTGTATCATAATCATGTATGCCTCAGTAGTATATAGGCTGTCTTTTGAAATTACTTTAAAAAATGGTTACTTCATTTTTATTTGAGGAAAAGTAATAAACAAACAAGGAAGTACCTCTGCAGGCCTTTACGTAAAAAGCTAACAACCCCTCCAACCTATCTTTCACTTCCATTTTACAATCTATTCTTAAATAGGACTGAGGAGTGGGAAGAAAAACATTAACAGATTAATCTCCTAGAAGAAATATGTTATAGACAAACTGAATTTAAAAATACACCAGTAACTGCAAAGGAAAACTAGTAATTTAAACCCCCAAAGTCACCAAGCAAGTATTTTTACTCACTTCTGCACAGGCTCCTGCACGTGAAATCAGACGATTACTGACATAATCAATCATCCAGTCTCCAGATCTTAAATTATCACAAAAAGGATGACCCAAATCATTCTTTGGTCTAATGTCTGCCATCACTGACATTAACCCTGAAGATACAAACCAAATCCTGTATTAAGACACACTATTATCACAAACAGCAGTTACAATTCAGGAGGAAAAGGTACACAGCAACAGATGCTGTAACTGGATTTAACTGTAATAGTTCTCTTTATCTGCAGAACAAGTTAGGATACAACTCAACTGTAGTTTCCTCAGCCTACATCCTAGGCAGTTATGAAAACCATTGTGGAATAACCAGCATGATGAAATTCATAAATTTAGTAAGTGATTGACATTCCTCAGTATTCCAGTAATGCCTAGGGTTCAATTAATGTGACTTTTCACTGGAGATATATTTATCTTCTTTTTATTTTAAAAGCATATTGAAACTTAATTTTGCAGCCCATAGTACCGAGAGAGAGATTGAGAGAGAGAGAGAGAGAG
>NW_010175280.1:0-513 GCF_000695765.1 Mesitornis unicolor
GCCATGGCACCATTGGTATGGCCATGGCATCCCCGGCATGGCCATGGCACCATTGATATTGCCATGGCACCATTGGCATGACCATGGCACCATTGGAATGGCCACAGCACCATTGGTATGGCCACAGCACCATTGGCATTGGCTGGGGACCACTGACACGGCCAGGACACTGTTGCCGTGGCACCGTTGACATGGCCATGTCACCGTGACACAGCCATGACACTGTTGGTATGGCCACAGCATCATTGGCATGGCCTTGGCACCTCTGACATGGCTATGGCACCGTTGGCATGGCCACAGCATTGCTGCCATGGCCACGGCACTGTTGGTGTTGTCATGACGTTGTTGGTGTGGCCATGGCATCATTGGCACGGCCAGGACACTGTTGGTGTGGAAATGGCACTGTTGGCGTGGCCATGGTACCATTGGTGTGGCCACGACATCGTTGGCATGGCCACAGCACCTTTAATGTGGTCATGGCACCATGACACAGCCATGGCACTGTTGGTGTGG
>NW_010175280.1:527-1102 GCF_000695765.1 Mesitornis unicolor
GCGTGCCCAGGGCCCCCCTACCCCAGCCACAGCATCGTTGGTGTGGCCACGGCACCATTGAAATGGCCACGGCATCTTTGGCATGGCCACACCACCAGCACAGCTGTGCCACTGTTGGCACGGCCATGGCACCTTTGACATGGCCACGGCACCACAGGTATGGCCACAGCATCACTGCCGTGGCCATGGCACTGTTGGTGTGGCCATGGCATCATTGGCATGGCCCTGGCACCTTTGATGTGGCCCTGGCATCACTGCCATGGCCAAAACACTCCTGGTGTTGGCTATGGCACCAGTGGCATGGCTGACACTGCTGCTTTGCCCGTGGCCATGGCACCATCACCATGGCTGTAGCATCACTGGCTTGGCCATGGCACTGTCGACACCTTGGTGGCACCACTGACACGGCTGTGGCACTGTTGCTGTGGCCATGGCACCATCACCATGGCTGTGGGACCACTGGCATGGCCATGGCACTGTTGCCATCAGGTGGCACCACTGACAGGTCCACGGCACCACCACCCCAACCACAGCCCCACTGGGGGCCACAGGGCTGGGGTCTGGGGCCACAGGGA
>NW_010175281.1:0-3247 GCF_000695765.1 Mesitornis unicolor
AAATCCAGCAACAGCCTTCAGTCTTTGCCCCTTTCTGGCATTAGTTAGAGTTGAACGTTTGCCATATTGAAACCAGGCTCTGGGCAGCTCCAGAGAAAGCCTGATGTCAAACGTTGTCTTCTCAGGGGAGCAAAGAAGCCCAGAAGCTCCGGCTTTTTGTAACTATTAATGCAATTATTTTTTCTATTTCAGCTTTTTAGATGTTTCTGTCTATTATTTTTGTTTTCCATCATTTTAGGGCCAATTTAAGAGTTTCTTGAAATGTCTGCTTTTTTGATTTTAGCACATTGTAAAGGAAACTTTTTAAGCTTTTTTGGTTTTTCTGGATTATAATGGAGTTTTTGCTACCTATATTGGCAATTTAGGCGTTTGTAGGCATAAGTGCTGAGTTTCGTGTTTTTCACCTTTTTTTGAACTTTTTCAGCTTTTTAGGCATTTCTTTCTATTATTCTTGCTTTTCCATCATTTTGTGTCAATTAACTTTGTGTCAATTCAAGAGTTTCTCGACATGTCTACTCTTTTTGAATTTAGCACATTTTAAAGGATACTTTTTTCTGGCTTTTAAGCCTATTATTCTTACTTATCCCTCATTTTGGTGACAATTTAATAGTTTCTTGACATATCTCCTTCTTTTCGACTTTAGCACCTTAAAAAGGAACTTTTTCAGCATTTTGGCGTTTCTGGCTGATATTGGGGCTTTTGCTACCTATTTTGGGAGTTTCTAGGCATAAGTGCTGAGCTTTGTGTTTTTCTCCTTATTGTGAACTTCTTCAGCTTTTTTAGGCATTACTGCCTATTATTCTTGCCTTTCCATCATTTTGTGGCAATTTAAGAGTTTCTTGACATATCTTCTGATTTTCGACTTTAGCAACTTAAAAAAGGAGCTTTTTCACTGTTTTTGTATTTTCTGTCTGATATTTGCGATTTTGCTACATATACTGGCAATATAGGAGTTTCTAGGCATAAGTGCTGAGTTTTGTGTTTTTCCTCCTTATTGGAAAATTTTTCAGCTTTTTAGGCGTTTCTGCCTATTATTCTTGCTTTTCCATTTTCAGCTTTTTTAGGCATTTCTGCTTATTATTCTTGCTTTTCCATCATTTTGTGGCAATTTAAGTTTTTATCGTCATATCTTCTGATATTAGACTTTAGCACCTTAAAAACGGAACTTTTTCAGCTTCTTTGGCTTTTCTGCTGATATTGGCGAGTTTTGCTACATATTGTGGGAGTTTAAAATGTTTCGAGACCTAAGTTCTTAGTTATGCTTTTTTCTCCATTATATTTGAACTTTTTCAGGTTTTTGGGCATTTTTTGCGGTTATTCTAGCTTTTCCATCATTTTAGGGGCAATTTGAGAGTCTCTTGACATGTTTGTTTTTTTTGAAGTTAGCACATTGTAAAGGAAATCTTTTAAGGCTTTTTTACCTTTTCTGGCTGATATTGGCGATTTTGCTACATATATTGGCAATTTAGGAGTTTCTACGCAGAAGTGCTGAGTTCTGTGTTTTTCTCCTTATTGTAAACGTTTTCAGCTTTTTTAGGCATTTTTGCCTATTATTCTTGCTTTTCCATCATTTTGTGGCAATTTAAGAGTTTGTTGACATTATCTGCTGCTTTTCTACTTTAGCAACTTAAAAAAGGAACTTTTTCATCTTTTCTGTCTTTTCTGACTTATATTGGGGATTTTACTACCTATATTGGCAATTTAGGAGTTTGTAGACGAAAGTGCTGAGATTTTTTTGGGTATTTTTTCCCTTATTTTGCATTTTTTGAGCTTTTTTGACTATTCTGGCTGATAATGGTTTTTTTGCTACATATTGTGGGAACTTCAGAATTTCTAGGCATATACTGCTGATTTTTTTTCTCCTTTTTTTTGAACTTTTTCAGGTTTTTAGGCTTTTTTTGCCGTTATTCTAGCTTTTACATCATTTTTGGGGTAATTGAAAAGTTTCTTGACATGTCTGCTTTTTTGAATTTAACACATTGTAAAAGAACCTTTTTAAGCTTTTTAGGCTTTTCTGGCTCATATTGGAGCTTTTGCTACATATATTGACAATTCTGGAGTTTGTAGGCACAAGAGTCTTGTGTTTATCTCCTTATTTTGAACTTTTACTGCTTTTTAGGCGTTTCTGCCTATTATTCTTGCTTTTCCTTCTTTTTTTGCGCATTTAAGAGTTATCTGTAGGTGCTCAGAGCCTGGTTTCAATATGGCAAATGTTCGACTCCAACTCACACCAGAAAGGGACTAGGACTGAAAGCTGTTGCTGGATTTCTCCTTCCCTGGGAATTGCTTCTGTACGAATAAAACTGTTTGCTCTGTCCACTTCCGTGGTTTTTTTTAGGTGTTTAGCCTATTATTCTTGTTTTTCCATCATTCTGTGGCAATTTAAGAATTTCTTGATATATCTTCTGATTTTCGACTGTAGCACTTTAAATAAGGAACTTTTTCAGCTTTTTTGAATTTTCTGGCTGATATTGGCGATTTTGCTACATATGTTGGAGATTTTGCTACGTATACTGACAATTTAGGAGATTCTAGGCATAATTGCTGAGTTTTAGCTTTTCTCCTTTTTTTGAATTTTTGACCTGTTTCAGCTTTTTAGGCTTTTAATCCTATTAATCTTTCTTTTCCATCCTTGTTTGTATATTTAGGAGTTTCTTGACATATCTCCTGCTTGTCCACTTTAGCACCTTAAAAAAAGTAACTTCCTTGCATTCCTGGCTTATAATGAGTTTTTGCTACCTACATTTGGCAATTTAGGAGTTTTTAGGCTTTAAGTGCTGAGTTTTGTGTTCTTCACTATTTTTTGAACTTTTTCATCTTTCTAGGCATTTCTGTCGCTTATTTTTTGCTTTTCCATCATGTTATGGCTATTTAAGAGTTTCTTGACATGCCTGCTATTTTTGAATATAGCACATTGTAAAGGAGAACTTTTAAACTTCTTTGGCTTTTCTCGCTTATATTGGAGTTTTTGATATATGCACTGGCAATTTTGGAGTTGGTAGGCACAAGTGCTGAGTTCTGTTTTTCACCTTATAGTGAACTTTTTCAGCTTTTTACCGTTTCAGCCTATTAGTCTTGCTTTTCCATCATTTTGTGGCAATTTAAGAGTTTCTTGACATATCTTGTGATTTTCGACTTTATCAGTTTAAATAAGGAACTTTTTCAGCCTCTCTTGATTTTCTGTCTGATATTGGTGATTTTTCTACATATATTGTCTATTTTGCTACATATACTGGCAATTTAGGAG
>NW_010175281.1:3769-5511 GCF_000695765.1 Mesitornis unicolor
CTTTTACTGCTTTTTAGGCGTTTCTGCCTATTATTGTTGCTTTTCCTTTCTTGTTTTTGGTACCTAAGAGTTATCTGTAGGTGCCCAGAGCCTGGATTCAATACGGCAAACTTTCTACTCCATCTCACACCAGAAAGGGCCTAGGAATGAAAGCTGCTGCTGAATTTCTCCTTCCCAGGGAAGTGCTTCTGAACGAAAACAAAGCTTTGCTCCTTCCGTGTTTTGTTAGCTAGTCCATGTTCACATCTAAATTTTGTGACTGCTGGTAGAAGAAGTCTCTCAAATGGACACAGTGGATCTCTACTACCACATCAACAACGTAAGGACTGATGACTGTTGCTGGGTCTTATATTTTCTATTATTATTAACGTCACACAGCTTTGAGGGCTGATCTTCCGTGCTTCGATAGCTAGTCAATGTTTGGTCCGATTTCCATGGCACCTGGTAGGAGCCTTTTCTGAAATCGAAACGGTCAAGGTCTTCTCCCACACCAAAGGCGCTTGGCTGAGAAGTGCTTATGTAGAACTTAAGGCTTTGTTTTGCTACAGAAGCACATCGCACGGAAGGAGAAATCCAGCAACACATTCAGTCCTAGTCAATTTTTCGGGTGAGTTGAAGTTGAACATTTGCAATATCGAAAGCGGGCTCTGGGCAACTACAGAGAAAGCTGACTGGAAAATGGTGGCTTCACATGGAAACACAGAAGTCCAGAACAGCAGCCTTTGTGGGGCTACAAATAGGATTAATAGAAAAGATATGAGCCAGCAACAGTCTCCTGTCCTAGCATCTTTGGTGTGGAAGAAGAGCTTGACCGTTTCCATTAGAGACATGGCTACTACCAGCAGCCACGAAAATTGGAGGCAAACGTGGACGAGATAACTAAACACAGAATGGCACAGCCCAAAGCTTTGTTTGGCTACACTTCACAGGGAAGGAGAAATCCAGCAACAGCTTTCAGTCCTAGCCCCTTTCTGGTGTGAGTTGGAGTCAAAAGTTTGTCATATTTAAAGCAGGCTGTGGGCAGCTCCAGGAAAACACCTGGTATAAAACCTTGGCTTTCTAGGGAAGCAAAGAAGTCCAGAACCACAGGCTTTGTGGGGCTACAAGTGTGCTTCATAGTAAACACAAGAGCCAGCTACAGCCTTCAGTCCTAGCATCTCTGGTGTGGGGAAGATCTTGACCATTTCCATTTGAAAGAAGCCTCCTACCAGCAGCCACAAAAATTGGAGGCGAACGTGGATGAGATAGCCTAATACAGAACAGTACTGCCCAAAGGTTTGTTTTTCTACAGAAGCACTTCCTAGGAAAGCATTAATCCAGCAACAGCTTTCATTCCTAGCCCCTTCTGGTGTGACTCAGAGTTCAAATTTTGTCATATTGAAACAAGGCTCTGGGCAGCTCCAGAGAAAGCCTGCTGGCAAACGTTGACTTCTCAGGTAAGCAAAGAAACCCAAAAACCCTGGCTTTGTTGGGCTACAAATTCACTTAATAGAAAAAACAAGAGCCAGCAACAGTGTTCAGTCCTAGCATCTTTGCTGTGGGAGAAGATCTTGACCGTTTCCATTTGAGAGACGGCTCCTACCAGCAGCCAGTAAGATTGGAGGAGAATGTGGACAAGATAATCAAACACAGAATGGCACAGCCGAAAGCTTTGTTTGGCTACAGAAGCATTTTGCATGGAAGGAGAAATCCAGCAACACTATTCATTCCTAGACCCTTTGTGGTGTGAGTTAGAGTCGAAC
>NW_010175282.1:0-3484 GCF_000695765.1 Mesitornis unicolor
TGTAGCGCTGCATGGGGTTATTGCAACCAAAATGCAGAGGAGTTACTGGACAGATGATTAAAAGATAATTGAGTATTTTTCAGAAATGAGATAAAAATATTGTGTTAGTTCAGCTTTTTACCACTTTGTTACTTTAACAGCCCAACTATGAATTCCTGGATAAGGAGGTAGAAAAGAGGAAAATGGCACTACAGGAAGCTAAACTGAAAGCAAAAAGCTTAAATCTGTATGTAACTCCAGCCCTTTCAACACTGGGTGGCTTTTCTCCTGTGTCCAAACTATGTAAGTTGCTCTTCTGAACAGAAACTTGCATTATGCTATTTGATAAATCTTCCAAATCTGTGTCCCAAGGTGTTAAAAAAGTAGGTTTTCTTCTTGAGCTGTTAGACAGGTGAGGCTTTCTCACAGAACTAAGCAGCAAGACAAATCTTTCCTTTTTTAAAACACAAATTTTAAAACCAGCTTCAATACCTTGAAATAGCAGATTAGAGGGAAATGGGATGCTTTACTCCATACCCCCACAGATGGGAGAGTGATATATTAATAATATGTACCATTAAGATAATTATGTAATGAAAATGTCTAAACCCAGGAGTTTGCTGTGTAATACTGTGCTGTGAGGAACGGCTCGGGATTTAATCTGCTGGGGGACTGTAGCCAGTAGCCTTCATGGTTCCTGTTGCAGAAGAACAACTCTGAACTACCAGTGATCTCAGCTTTCTCTGCCTTTTTTTGTTTGGTAATATTCTTGTCAGCTGTTGAAGTGCAGTGAAGGAAGACAGCTTCTGGTCAGGAAATGGAGAAGGGAAGGTCACTGTGCTGTCTTGGCATTGGAGTGAATAAATGGTTGTAATGCAGATCTTGAACCGCCCAATAAATCTGTCTGAGCTCTAATGGTACAGAGAACAGACAGTTTTGTGCTTTCACCTCTTAATTCTGCTCTTGGTCTGTAAACTACCAAGAAAACTTAAGGGATGTCATAAGCATTGCTCCAGCGATGATAGGTAAAGTAGAAGGCACAGGCCCTTGTTTCTTATATGGTCTCTTCATGAGCTTAAGAAAGCAGTATTTATAGCAGTTATTTCTCCTTGAGAACATCATGTCTGAGTTTCCAGAGGTCTTTGAGCTGGCGAGTGCAAATTTCTCACTAAACAGTGAAAGCTTTTTGTTATTTCTGTTATTTTCTGTTGAATCAGGAGCCTAGGTTAGACGAGTTTGAGTGTAAGCAGGAGCTGCAGTGGGGTTTTGGAGACTTCTTGGGAGCTGACAAACAGGAAAGTTGCTGACAGAATTGTGCCTTTCTGCGTTCTTACATTAAAACTGAACTCTATTGAGTGAGGATGGTGTGGTCATAGAACAGGAACCTTGCTGTCAGCAGGCCAGGTAGAAATGCATCCTTCTTGCACAGTAGCCCTTCCATTAAAAGGTGAAATAATCTCTGAGCTCATGTATCAGTAGATACATAGATATAGTAGATATATCAGACTTCAGCAACAGATTGACTTCTAAACTAATTTTTTTGTTATTCATTATATTTGTAACACTAATATTAAAATGAAATTGGTGATTTTGCTGTCCAGTCTTAATTCTTTCTATAGTATTTGGAGTTAACTGTCAAGGTAACAATTTATGGATTTGCAGGCCATAAGGGCAAGTTTTACTCTGTAGCACTTGAGCCCTGGGAGATGAAATCTCAGATGAGCCTGGCTGCCTGGCGTGAAGGTCGCAGTGTTTTTCTCTGCCCTCCTGCCAGCACTTGGCTTTAAGCTGCTGTGCATCACTCCAGTGTCCTGTTCTAGGAGTGAACTATAAATGGAAAGATGGAGTGAAATAGTAGCTACTGAGTTCATATTCACATTCTGTGCAAACACTGGTAAAGGTGTATAAAGGATACAATATGTTTATTACAAAGTCTATGAATAACATACCTCATTTTGAATTTAAATTTAATTTTTAGCTTCCCTGAGAGAAGTAAAAACTGAAGAGAAGACTCCAGTATCTCTGAACACCAAAAATGTTAAAAAAAAAGCCAGAAGACAGGCAGCAAGCTTCAAAGAGCCCTTACAGTGGGTAGGTAACAGTCTCGTCCTGATGAAGAGAAGACTTCAGTAATAAAGGTTTCTTCAACTGAAGTATAGTGAGCTATTTCTGAGCTACTGCATGGAAGTGAAGAGTACCTCAGAAGTGTAACATTATTTTTTAATATTTTCCTCCCAAGCGTGAGAAAAGAAAGCAAGAGTAGTCGAAGCCGCAGAAGTGTGACCCCCAGGTCCCTTTCCCCTACACTGCTCTCTAATAGGTCATTCCCCAATTTATACTGGAACCTGGGGTTGTTCCTGCCCACATGCAGACTCTGCACTTTCCCTTGTTATGTTTCTCCAGCCTGTCCAGATCTCGCTGGATGGCAGCACAGCCCTCTGGCGTGTCAGCCACTCCTCCCAGCTTGGTGTCATCAGCAAACTTGCTGATAGTACACTCAATTCCCTCATCCAAGTCATTGATGATTATATTGAATAATACCAAGAAAATTTTTACCAAGAAAATTTATAAAAAAACCTGGCATAAAAGACTAGTCAGGCCACCCAGTGAGGATGCCACACTGCCTGTTGTGGGAGAACTGGGTGAAAAGGAAAATTATTTAATTATAATTATATTTAATCACACTAACATATAACATAACATAACATAACATAACATAACATAACATAACATAACATAACATAACATAACATAACATAATTATTACATAATATTAGCTATCAATACATATTATATTAATAATAATTATTTTAACTATCTCTTGTATAAGATATGTTATATAATGTAAAATAATATCTCATGTAATGTGATTCTATTGTTGTTGTATATTATATATTTACATTACATTACATTACATTACATTACATTACATTACATTATTATTATATTAACTCTTAGGGAGCCCGATCGGAAAGTGCCCAGATGCCAGACTCCTTTTTGATGACTTACTGATTCATTCTCCAGTAACCACTTCCCTTACCCATGAAGGAGATGTTATCGTTATTTTTTAGAAGGAATCTACAAAAAACCACAAAAACAAAAACAAAAGAAAGACATCAGCAAATACAATGACATTGATTTACAATGATTAAAGTGCCCAAGTAGTCCTGGTAAGTAAAACCATTGTGTTTTATGTTGCCCAGGTGTTGATGCTTTTGGCTGTGTTGTTTCTCAGGGACCAGTGCCTTGCCAAAGACATTCGAGCAGGACAGAGACCGTGGTCTTGACACAGCCTCCCACCAGTTGCAGTGGCCCTGGGGTCCTCTCCATGCCCTCCAGATCTCTTCAGGGCCTCCTCACCCGCAGCTCCAGGCAAGACCGTGCCAGCCAGGTGTTACTCACTGTGGTAAAGCATTGGGTAGGTCAGAATAAACCACTTTCCATGTCACTTATATTGGGAGACGGAAAATACCGTTTTGGTCACAGGGTTCAGCAGCGCCCGCTC
>NW_010175282.1:3515-4813 GCF_000695765.1 Mesitornis unicolor
CTCCCGACCTTGCATTTTCCATGGCTTTTTTCCTCTCCCCTGCAAATGACTCAAGCGCGGGGGCCTCCACCACCCTCCCCCCAAGCTCTTCCACGGCTCGCACAGACATTTTCCTCTCTGTTGCACTGAAACTTTCCTTTGCTAAATGTCATCCCATTGCTCCCGCCATAGACCACCCCCCAATTATTCCACCCTTTTGCTGATGTTTATGGCCCCCTGTGCCTGTCTCCATGGTGACCCATCTGCAGAGACATCCCGATGTGGACAGAAGGTGACAGATGTGTCCCCAAGAGCAGGAATCCCACAAAGCTTGGTACTCAGGTGTTCCTTGAGGAGATCCACCCATGGTTGGGTGAGGACGTTGGGGTTCACTTCAGATGATGCAGAAGACCAGCCTCATCCAAGCTGGTCATTAACCTCGAAGCTCCCTTTGAAGCCCACAACTTCTTGGACCCCATCTCACATCTCCAGGGCATTTTCAAGTCAACCCCCCCCCCCTTCCCCCATTTATTCCTGTTGTTGGGTTGGTTTGGTTTCTACAATACCTAATATAATAACAGGTTGTCTACGTGGTTGTGTTGTTCTAAAATGGCCCACAAAGGGGCCTCTTACCAACGCATGCCCACCACCCTGCCTGCCCTCAACACTTAATTACCCATGTCATGTGTACCCCGGCCAAAAGTCGTTTGCATCATTAAAGACCTTTTATACACCATTGACTGCAGCTGCAGTCATACTTCATCTGCACACCAATCAGGTGCTTATTTAGACAAAAAAAGGTGTTCGTTAACTCCTAAATCAATGGACTTGGAGCTTTGAAGCATTTCCAGCAGGAACCGCACACCTGAGGCCCCGGGATGGCCACGGTGCAGCACTGGGCTCAAATGTTGCGTTTTCCTGTCCTGTGAGAGGTTAAGATTTCCACCAATAAGAAAATGAAATCTGCACAGCAATCAGGTGCTTATTTAGACAAAAAAAGGTGTTCGTTAACTCCTAAATCAATGGACTTGGAGCTTTGAAGCATTTCCAGCAGGAACCGCACACCTGAGGCCCCGGGATGGCCACGGTGCAGCACTGGGCTCAAATGTTGCGTTTTCCTGTCCTGTGAGAGGTTAAGATTTCCACCAATAAGAAAATGAAAAGTGAAACTTTCAGGGTTTCCTGAAGTGAAATTCACTCTCTTTTGACTTTCGGTTCAAATTCCAGCTCCTGGTTTTACCATCATTAAGTCACTACCTGAATTTCATATTTTTTTCCAAATGGAATAAGATATAAAATACAATTATATAATTTAATAT
>NW_010175283.1:0-7396 GCF_000695765.1 Mesitornis unicolor
GCGACGGTTTTGCTTTGCAGGGGTTTCCTCATTTCAGTAGGGACGAGCTGGGCGCTGACGGATTCACATCCACCAACAGCCTGGCACAGCTGATGCTGAATAATTCCTGACACTTCATTGTGTTTTAAGGCTTCTCTGGGCCACAGGCACTGTGTGTGTCCGGCTGTTCGTATGCTTCCTTCTTAATAGGGTGCCCTGGTGAGGCCACATCCGGAGTACTGTGTCTGATTCTGGGCTCCTTAGTTCAAGAAGGACAAGGGACTACTGGAGAGAGGCCAGGGTAGAGCCACTGAGATGATGAGGACACTAGAGCATCTCCCATATGGGGAAAGGCTGAGAGAGCTGGGTCCGTTTAGCCTGGAGGAGACTGAAGGTGGATCTCATTAATGCTTCTAAATATCAAAAGGGCAGGTGTTGGGAGGATGGGACCAGATTCTTCTCGGGTGCGCTCAGTGGTTACAGTGGCAGTGGTCACAAAAACCTCACAGGCTGCCCAGAGAGGCTGCGGAGTCTCCTTCTCTGGAGACATTCAAAACCCACCTGCTCATGTTCCTGTGTGACCTGGTCTAGGTGATCCTGCTCTGGCAGCGATGTTGAACTAGATAATCTTCAGAGGTCCCTTCCAACCCTATCATTCTGTGATTCCTTCTCTTCACCTGCATAAGCACATCCTTCGTCCCTTCTGTTTGTCTCATCTCTTTTCTGAAGCTGTAGGCTGCATGTCCTGATGTATCCTACTTTTCCATCCTGCTGGGGATACATTTAATCCTCGAAAGAAGTACTGTGGCCCATCTCATCATGCAGACCTCTCTGCCTGTGGCATCAGGCAGGCTGGGAGCTGGAGCTTGCACCTGAATCCAGCTTTTCCAGTGTCCCCATGTGAATCAAGATGAGTAGGATTGTGAGCCTGGGTGCTCAGGTTGCTTCTTGAAATTTTGACTTGTTGACTCAATCAGGTATTACTGCACTGTGAATAGAAACTCTGCCCAAGTTGTGCGTAGACCAGAATATGTTTAAAATAGGTGTTGTATAAGCATAAATCACTTCGTTATGGTTGTGCTGAAGTTCGGGAGCCTGAAAAGACAGATCCAGGTTAGGTTGATCAAGTGTTTTTTAAGGGCGCGTGCTGCAAGCAGAAAGCCAATTAAGCTGCAGTGGGTCAGAGCCATTTTAAAGCTAGTGCAGGGTATCAGATTGGTAATGAGCTGTGCCAGCGTGTAAATAATGGCCCTACATTATTATGGCTCAAATGGAGATGGCCTTGTTATTTGAATGCAACTCTTTGAGATAGCTTAGTCCTTGTAGGTATGGGTTTTTTTTGTCTGTTCCTTTAGCAGCAGTTTGCACTTTCTCCGTTGTTGAAATAGGCGCAAAATGTGTGCTACCTTCCCACTCTTACAGGCTGTTAATGTTTTTCTCTGTACTAGGTGAAAGGATGTGTACTAGGAAAGGTTGTAGTACTCTTCTAGTTTGTGCTTGCAAGAAAACTTGGCTTTATGGAGTTACCTGTTTGGGATATTGCTTTGCATACTTTGCAGAGGCTCAGAATGCAGTTGTGTAATGCCCTCTGAGCTCCGCCAGACCGGTAGAGTTTGATTTACTCACTGTTTGGGAAACACGGAAGATCCTCAAGGTGTCCTAAGGGTATATTAGGTTTCTTGGTAAGATGGAGCAAAAAGAGGACGGGGGGGAAAAAACCCAGTATATGGCATCTTTAATCTAAGATACCGTATTCTTTGGAGAAATTGGAAAAATTGGTTACCATGATGAAAACTACGAACCTGGTAATTTGTTTGCTGTTACTGAATAGGTGGCATCCTGGGAATTCACATAATAATTTGTTTAATGTAAAATTGTGCCTATACTTTCAGCAAGTTGTATGGTTTGAGATGATCTTTTCCATTTCGTCTATGAGAATTGTATTATTATAACTGTGCTGTCAGTGCTATTTAATTGTTGTTAGTTTTTGTTAACACCCTGTTTTATATCTCCTAGCTGAAAGTCATTGCTATCGATGAACAGCTGAGAGTCATTTATGAGGATAATGTTCATTTTGATAAAGACCTTCCAGAATTTAAGTAAGGCTTTTTATATTTTACTTGAATAATATAATTTAGAACTTTGGGGATCGGGGCAGTGGGGCTGTGGCCTTTTTTGGTGTCATTGATATGTGGGGAGGAATGAAAAAAGCTCATGCCATGTGCAAGTTTCATGCTTGACAAGGTTAGTATACACTCTTGCCTGCCTTGTTACATAAATGTGGCAAGAAGTCCCAACAAGAAATGAGGAAAAAAATTATCTACCACAAAGTATTATGTGTAAATAAACTTCTTTTTTTCTTTTGGAACTTCAGTCTTGTGGACGTGATGGTTTCTTTTTGAGACACACAAGTAAGTGTTGCCTTTGTGCCAGGGTGGAATGCTGTGATAACAGCAAGTAAATTGCATGAGGGGAGCTTCTAAAAGGCATTTGGAGCCAAGTTCAGTGGTTCCAAATCTCGCAATAGGATGCAGGATTACAATATTTGTTTATTTCAGTTGATAGGCTAGAATTACAAATGTCATCCTCTGTGGTCACAAGTTTCAGTGAAGTACATTTACTTACTTGATGGTTTAACAGCAAAAATTGAATTTCATCTTCTAGATTCAAGCCACTAAAGGTGACCGTTAGGAAGCTTAAATGCAACTATAAATTACGTGGAGTCAGTGAGCAGTATCAGCACTGGAGCCTATCACAGATCTTACTTCAGATCAGAGCCTTTCCTTGCAAATTACTTTGCAATTGGGTCAAACATCTCTTATGTCACCTCCTAGGAGCTGGCTTTTTACTTTTTCAGGTTTCAAGCACTGATTGTATCCTTGCTTTTAACATAAAAGCATTGCAAACTCTGGTTATTAAAAAACTTGAATAAAACTTTGCTTGGTGGGGAAAAAAGTGCTTAATTTACCAAGAGAATACACTGTTTTTCTGTAGGACTCAAGGTGGAGTCTATATCCACAGTGACAGACTGACAGTCACTTCTCCTGTCCTAATGTGGGTCAAGGTATGAACAAGCTTTATACATTTGGACTTCTGTGCTGTTGCTGAAATGGAAATGTATTCCAAACAATGGTGAAACTCATCATTCAAATCAACATTGCCTGTATTCTGCTTCTTTCTTTTTTAAGTGTGATTGTTTGTTATGCAAATATTAATGTTATCAACAAACATAGTGGAAGTTGCTAACATTTTGAGGAGTTTTTTGTTTGTTTATTCACTCTCTACTATTATAGCGTTGTGTGTGAGATTAATCCTTTCCTGACTTTCCCTCATTTGAAAAAAGAAGTCTCTTTCCCCTCATCTTCTTGTTTCATACACAGAAAGGGCAGCTGTTGCTTTCCCTAGCTTAAATCCGTGGTTTAGTAGCATCCAGGTTACTTGCACTATATTTTTAGCATAAGCATTGCTAAGAAATTGATGTCTCAAATGGTAGGTAGTTAGAGCAATTTATTCAGTGATTCCCAGTCACTTTGACTGGTGTTTATTTTGAAATACAACATTCTTTTCTATTTTAAATTAGGCCTTCCTTGCTGCTGTGCAGATTCTGCAACACTTGCTCTCACATGATGCTATGTAAATTTGTCTTACTGGTGTGATTTGAATAGTTAAGATATTTGAAAGGTCACAGAACCCCCAGCTGATGATCCACAGCAGCTGAGAAAGGTTTGGTGTATTTGCTTGCAGTTGGTCTTTTGAACCATAATGAAGAGGAACAGTTGCAATTATTAAATTAATAGTATGATGATATAGGTATGTGATGTTTCTTAGGAAATTTTGATGTCTTGCAGTGGCTATCATTTGTCAAGATAGTCTCAGTCAGATCAGCATGTCCCAGACTATATAGATTATTTTAAACCCTAATTTTTGGTTTTAAACTTGGGGAAAATGGGGCAAGAACAAAATTAACCTAGATGCTTAAAGTGCTAAAATTCACTTGCATTAGCCTTATATTAAAGAGGCCCCAAGTTTTCAGCTGACACTGGGGGCAGTGGTATTGAGGATACCAAACATCTTGTAGGATGGGCTGCAGGGTGCACCCCATTAAGATCTCATAGATTTCCAAAAGTAAGAGTAGAAAAAGCATGCTTTGTGCCTGGCACTCTTTAAAGTGGCTTTTTAATGAGTTGGAATTCTTTAACTCTTGCCTCTTATTTATGTTTCAAAGAATGGATCTTTGTGATTCAGCTTGTTTAAAGATCTCTCCCCCTCCTTTTTTTTTCTTTCTTTTTTCCCTGTGTGATTCAACTTTTCTTTTATGGGCTCTTACTTAGTAAATTAATTTATGCAGCTTCTTGAGAAGTCCATAGTCATTAGCTAATTTTTCATTATCTGCCAATGAACTCTTATCCGTGATGACATGAATTTACCATTTAATTCCAGAGGTTGTGAGTATGCATAATTTGATAGCTCATTACAGTCATTCTTGGTTCTTGATTCTGTTTATTTTTGCAGGCTCTGGATATAATTTTGGAAAAGATGAAGTCTTCGGGCTTTAACTTCTCTCAAGTCAGAGCTTTGTCTGGTGCTGGCCAGGTTAGTTTATAAAGAAAAAAAGTCAATCTTACTGTATTTTCAATAGTCTATAAGGCATAGTGATAAATTTCACTTAAATGATTGTGTTGCAGGTGACCATAATGACATCAGGTAAGACCAAAACTTCTACGTAAGTGTCCATTAAAAGACACGTCCCTCAGGGGAGCTTAAAACCTGAAGCACACAAAGCAATCACTAGAAGGTAATGGGAGTGGAGGATGGAGTTTACAGTGGTGGTGTTTAGATCAGTATAGCGCACAACAAGTTGGTTTCTCATTGTTTAAATTCTTTATACGTACATTTCTGAAATGACTGGGATCATCTTTTATTTCAGTATATTCAGATGGATGTGGAAATCGGACAGAAAAAATAGTGAGGAGCAGAGTTTGCTAAAGGCATAGTAACATCCTATTGAGCAGAGCCTTTGTTGGCTAGGTTAGAGATCTGCTTAGGAACAACAGAAACCAATTGATGATAGTGTTTGATGCAGAAATGACAAAGATGCTGCCATGATTTAGCCTGTAGTGCTTAATGCCTTTCTTCTGAGATTGATAAAACCCATCCTGACATTCAGTTGCTTAGCCAGTCTCCTAGTACTCTGGTGAAACAAGGAAGTCTTTTATAACTTTCACAGATGATATTCAGGGTGAGGACAGCACCAAAGCAATAGCTAATTCTGACACATGAATTTTAGGTTATTCATCTTGATATAACTGGGACTAATTAATCAAAGCTCTTGCTTTGATCTCCATGTTTCATTTATTTCAGTTGAAAGTATGAGCAAAGTGTCTGAAAATCATGGCTGGTATCAAGGCTCTGTTCTGAATTCTTCAATGGAGCAGAAGTTAGAAACTGCCAAGTAACCCCAGCTTACTCAAGTGGAAAAAGGAAGTGCATTTCCAGATTGCCTATATTCCCTTTATTTTACCCATCCTCCAGCAAGTTGGGGGTATCAATTTGGTGCTATGTTCAGATTCCTTCATGTAAAACAGATTTCATGTAGTTGTCCCCTTCCAACCTGTGTTGTCTCTCTCCCTCTTCTCTTTGAAGAACCTCGTCTTTATGTTGCAAATCACTGCGGAGGTGCATTGATGTGCCAGTGTCTGTCCCACAGAAGGGACAAACTTGGTCTGGATTGTATGGACAAATGTCAGAGGGATGTGAAATGCAGTCTGGATGACACTGTGGTCAAGTACTCTGTGCCTAGAGGGTTCTGTATGCACTTGGTGTCATCTGAGCTATTTGTGGGTCACTGGGTGGTGCTTTGCAGTTTGCCTGGGGTTTCCTGCAGGTGCATAACTAGAGATGCTTGGCTTCAGGAAGCTGCCTGAGAGATGGAGCCAAAATAACTCTCACAGTATTATGTAGTGTGTTAGAGGTGACTGGGGCAGGCATGTAACTGAAGAATCTGGGAGTTGTGCTGAAATAATGCAGAACTCAGTCTTGACTGTGGAGCCCTACTGCAGCCCAAAGAGCCCTCAAAGAAGTGTCTAATGCCATTAGCAGAATAAAATAATAATAGTTCCTACCAGAAACTGCTATCATCAAAATCATAATTGTCTCTTGACTCCTACATTTTCCAGTATAGTGTATACTTTACTCAATCTTAAAAGAGTCTTTTAATGAGGCATTTGGTTTGAAAAGGTGCATTTTTTGGTCCTAGTTTGGAGAGAGTTCTCTGTCCTTTCGAGTTTGAAATTCAGACAGGGATATGAACTTCATAGCTTGGAAGGACATCTCTAACTTTTGTTTCTGTACTTTCTACAGCAACATGGGAGTGTGTACTGGAAAAAAGGAAGCATCCAGATTTTAAAGAATGCGTCGTCTGAGCTGCCTTTACATCAGTCACTAAAGGTAATGTACATAAAAGAGCTCTGAAGGGAGAACTACACTGTCCTTTTCTGATCCTTACACATTGCTTTTCTCATTGCAAACCTTTCCTCTTGTTTAGCTGAGTTGTGTGCCCCTGCAACGTAAAATGCTGATATGTAGATCTGCTGTGTTGCTGTTACTTTAGCAGGGACTTCTTAGAGATCGGACTTACTAATAAGGAATATTGCTCATTGCAGGATTGTTTTTCTGTCAGTAACAGCCCCATCTGGATGGATTCCAGCACAGCTTCCCAGTGCAACACTCTAGAGAAAGCCGTGGGGGGAGCACAGCACCTAGCGAATATTACTGGTTCTCGAGCCTATGAGGTAAGGAGTGGATGGGAAGAAAGTCCTGAGCTGTCTCCTGACAGAAACAATTTTGCCATTTGGTGTTACCACAGCAGATAACGATCAGACATTAACTATGAAAGAGAGAGTCTTTGAAGAAACTCACATGATACTTGTGCTTTGCAGTAGTCTCACAAAGGAAGATGTGGAAATTTTAAAGTGAAATTAGGCAAACACTGGGAACTTTGCTGCGGGAAGCAGCTGAGGTGAGCTGGTACATTTGTCCAGTTGTTCCGAAATACAGTATTTGGTGGCCATGCTTGAAGTCTGAGGGCCTGGTTCTGCCCTGGGAGCTCATGTGCAGCCACATTTCCATTTGGATGGCAATCCAGATTGTGTTACAGGTTTACTTGGGGTTGTGAACTCCTGTTTGTAGATTCTGAAATTAAAAAATTTGGCCTTTTAATGTTCCCTAAAAGCTAACATGCAGCTGTTGACCTAAGAGAAGTGAGTTTTAGAAGTTTGGGATGCTATCGGAGAGTACTCTGTCACTTGTCTCCTGTTCCTGGCACTCCCCTCTCTTGTAACTATGACACTGAGTCATGGAGTGGGAGCAGGGCTGCCCCCAGGCATCTTGGTACCTGGCTACTCTTACTTTTGGGTCC